>NC_079214.1:49857219-49982219 GCF_029633865.1 Lampris incognitus | reverse complement strand
TGGATTTAAGTTGATTCATACCTCTATTTTTGTACTTGATAGGCCATCTCCTCCTACTTCACCTTCACCTCCTTAAAATGAGTCACTCTTTAAGACAAAGGACAGACAGATGATGAATATTCGTTGATGATGGGGATCGGCTAATGTGGGTGTAATAATAACACTGTGCATCTGTGGCTTGGGCTGACATTTGGTTCATGTTTGAGTGCCCGTCTTGGTGATTTTTGCTCATCATTTGAAGGTTAGGCGGTCTCCATGTGTGTGTCCACAGAGCGCCGACCACCGGGGCAGAGGGGATTCAGAGGAAGGCCGCTGACAGGATTACAGAGGCTTAACAATTCAGGATTGGCTCTGCCTTAAACTACCACTCCTGTAGGTCAGGAGTGAAAACTAGAATATATAGAATAACTAGAATAACTTTGAAAATAGCATTGCTTGGTACCGGCATGTTTTATGGTAAGGCAACTAGTATTTACCCAGAAATAAGTCAGTCAGTCAGTCAGTCAGTCAGTCAGTCAGTCAGTCAGTCAGTCAGTCAGTCAGTCAATCAATCAATAAATCAATCAATCAATCAATCAATCATTTGATCTATCTATCTATCTGATATTGGATTGGCTGTGACATTTTTCCAAACAAACAAGATATTTTAAGATGATGTCCTTTAAGATGATGTTATGATGTCCTGTTGTGCCCATGTCAGATGTAGCAGTTTTACCATCAGACAAACAACAATCAATGGACAACAAACACACTACAAAAATCACGCTGAGTTGTTTATAAAAGGCCAATGGCAGCCGGGCGAATGAGTTGTTAAGCCTATTGGTCCTGCATGCTGGCAGATTGTATCTGCAACCCGACAGAAGCAACTTGAACGTTTGCCACGATGTGCTTCACTGGTCATGTTCCCACACCAACTTGTCACCGAGACAAATTTGTACACGTTTACTGTGTTACTAAGAGAGCAGATAGGGACTCATATTTCTCAAAGATCTGGTGATTGCAGGTGTCATCCTGTGTGCTTCCAGTTGCAGGCATGCTCTCTGCAGGACCACCCTGCCATAGCTTGGTCAGTTTAAGGTGATTGCCGGTTTTTCCCATAATCTTCTATGTCCACCAAAAGTAATGCAGGTGAAACTTAATTTACTGCTCATTTATTTTTTATGGCAGGTTTTACTGTGGAGCAATGCCAGGGCCAGCATTACTGCTGTAGCAGTATTTAACCTCCTGTATTGTTGAAGTGTTCTCAGGGAGAATAACTGTTTAGCACAACACACGCTCCACCTGCCTCTCTACCAACCACCCCGAGTAGCTGGCCCAGCCTCCCACGGATGATTAGGACCTACTTCACCGCCAATCATGATTAGCAAGCTGGCTACGCGCCACATATCTCCACCCATTTCCATGCACTGTTCCAGCACAGGCACCCATTATCAATTAACTCACCACCATCACAAGCTAACTGGTCTGGCCAGAGACGAAGATTTAAATGTTTTCTTTGTAACAGTTTTGACACCTGTCATTTTAAACACAACTTAAGTTTTAAGCAAAAGACAACATTTTGCACTTCCTGCAACCTGTCCGGTACACTCATAACCAAGGAATGGAGGCATCATTTATCCATCCATCCATTATCCAAAACCCTTATCCTGCTCTCAGGCAGCAGGCAGAGAGACACTCTGGACAGGCTGCCAGGCCATCACAGGGCCCATACACACACACACACACACATCATCATCATCATCATCATCATTATCGGCGGTCACTCAGGGTCAAGTATGACCGTCCTCCCTCTGGGTCCCTCTGGATCCTCAGGTGGGCGTAGAGGCTGATCCTGGAGCCACATAATGGGAGGACGCCTGTGCGTGACAGCTTTTTACGTGGAGTGGTTGATGCACCTGCAGCCACCACACGGTCTTGGCAGGGGGTGGCCAGAGTCCAATGGCATGGAGAACCAAGACGATTGGGGACCACCCTCTTTTGAAGCCTTCATCCGCCTTCACTGCCGTTGTGACCTGGAGACGTCTTCCATCAGTTCCGCTGCTGAGGTCTTTGTTGGCTCGCTCTTCATCTGGAACCTCCCCGTTGACCTGTCCGCCTTGGGGGACCCTACCAGGAGCCAAGCTCCGGACGCCATAGCTCTGGAGATCATTGGTACACACAAGCTTCTCCACCATGGCAAGGTGGTGATCCAGGAGAACACACACACACACACACACACACACACACACACACACACACACACACACACACACACAAACACTTAAGATTTTTTCTTGTTCCTTGTTTAGCTGTTTGGGAGAGTAGGCGGGCTGATTGTGACAGGTAGCTGAGATGCAGTTGATGTATGTTTTGTGCTTTTTTTTTACGTGAGTTGGTGAGCAGGAAACATATAAGTGAAGGTCCTGGCAACACCAAAGACAGATACCGGGGAGCATGCCAGAGGTTCCCAGGGCCACCTAGCAAACGGGTGTTAACCGAGTGAGGAGACGTCAGGACAGGGCGGAGGTGTCAGAGCGGGGGAGGGGAGAGGGGGCACGAAGGTCTGTGAACCATCCATTTACAAAGAAAAGGTGTTTATTGCAGAGATTATGAACTTAATTACAGAATTATATGGGGAAAAAAACCATCAACAGACCCCCCCCACACACACACACACACACTTACTGACACCCACCATCCCAACAACATGTGACTGCTGTACAATGCTGTCAAAGTGCCCTTGAGCCTGATGGCTTAGAAGAATATTCACATCCAGCACCGACTGGACATGCAGGGTGTGTGTGCTCCACAATAACTGCAGCAGAGAGAGGGATGCCTCTGCACAACGCTCGGGCAAAACCAAACACTTTTTATTGTAAGCCTTTTCTGAGTTTGAGTTTGAGGTATTTTTACTTTCTATGATTGACAAGTCATGAGCTGTGTTTCAGAATGACATATCTACAACACTGAATGTCGAAAGGAGACATAGGGTCAGCTGCTACATGACATACTGTGTGTGTGTGTGTGTGTGTGTGTGTGTGTGTGTGTGTGTGTGTGTGTGTGTGTGTGTTTCATGATGGGAATTACAGCAGGGGGGGGTGATACGTCTTTATTACCAAATCAAACCATCTGGCGTAAATCAAACACTTTATTTGGGTGATGTAAAAGGGGATTATTGATATTGTGTTTAATCATCGTACAACCATCCAGCGTGCAGGGCGCCCCTGCAACATGACACATCGCCACCGTGCCGTTTCAAAACACATTTACTGGAATGAAAACATAATTTTCCTTGATCCTAAAAAAAAAACACGAAGACGCTCTAGATCAGTGTTGTCCAACCATGGGCCGCAACGCATGAGAGAGAAGAAAAATGCATGTGCTTTTTTGTGATTGATTTCTGTAAGTGAAAAGGAAGAAGTGAAAACATGTGCTGTGCTTCCTGAGCTGATGAAAACCATCCAGCGATGTTACCGTATTCCCAAATTGGTTGGTCGCAGCATGGAAAAGTTCGGGAGCTGCTGCTCCAGAGACTATTAAACAAACAAACCCAACCCCCCCCCCCAAAAAAAAAAACTAAAACAAAATCTAAAACGTATGCAGGGGCTCATGTTGCAAGGAACAGAACAAATGGAAAAACAGGAAGAAATGTTCTAGAAAGACCTTCTGGTCGAAACAGTTTTACATTTTTATGTTCCCTCAGGTAGTAAGCCTTAGAAACAGAGGATTTTTAATATCCTTACATGACTTCAGTCCTTCTTTTTATCTCTTGGATACAAAAACAGTACAAAGGACAATGACGAGTCCTCCTCTTTATAGCCAAGAGGTAAAGAGGAGGACTCCTCATTGTCCTTTGTACTGTTTTAGTTTTTTCCTAAAAACAAAACCAAAACAGAACGTGTTTGTTGATGAGTGGTTCATGTTGGACTGCAGCGCTGCTGCTGGACAGCCTCTTTGACGCAAATCTCAGTTTTTGCGTCACAAAAAAAATCTCACGTGGGTATCTACCTACCAACACGGGGATCGCCAGTTCGAATCCCTGTGTTACCTCCGGCTTGGTCGGGCGTCCCTACAGACACAATTGGCCGTGTCTGTGGGTGGGAAGCCGGATGTGGGTATGTGTCCTGGTTTGCTGCACTAGCGCCTCCTCTGGTCAGTCGGGGCGCCTGTTTGGGGGGGGAGGGGTAACTTGGGGGGGGGGAATAGCGTGATACTCCCATGCGCTACGTCCCCCTGGCGAAACTCCTCACTCTCAGGTAAAAAGAGGCAGTTGGTGACTCCACATGTATTGGAGGAGGCTTGTGGTAGTCTGCGGCCCTCGCCGGATCGGCAGAGGGGGTGGAGCAGCGACTGGGATGGATACAATTGGGGAGAAAAATGTGTGTGTGTGTGGGGGGGGGGGCCTCAGGTCCAAACATTAGATTTCTATATTTAACTTCAACTAAATAAATGGTTCCATTTTGAATAAAACATTAATTATGCACACAAAGAGTTACAGACACATGCAGGTCACACTCATCTGAAAAACACATGTAACTGAAATCAGACAGGAAGTGGATAGATTCAATCCATTTTTTACATGTGATCCTATGCACACACACACACACACACACACACACACACACACACACACACACACACACACACACACACACACACACACACACACACACACACACACACACACACACACACACACACACACACTGATACTGGTATGCACACTGAGTGAGGGCCACAGGCTTGAGGCTGATCAAGGCAGACACATGGAAGAGGCCATTTGCTAGTGCGACATAACCTCTCTTCATAAGTTAACACCGTGTTGTTGAGCTCTTCTGCTTGCACCTTTACTTTGGAGAAGCGCTCCCAACTTGTAGCCTTTTTCTGCACAAACAAGAAAACTGCTCTCGGTGCTTTCTAGCACCACCTGATAGCTTCGCCGGCTAACTTGTCTCCTGATTCCCCATGTTTTCCACTCACAGGCTGCAGCTGACTGAGGCAGCCAAACAGCTGGGCCTTTCAAATTTTAATTTAGCTGCTCCTCATAAAGACACACCTCGCCTCGGGCCTCAGCCAGACAGCCGGCTAGCTTGCAGCGCTCTGCACAGCCCTAACTGGGGCAGAGCGCTGGGAAAAACAGACGGGCTGTTCAGCCACGCACCGAAGACTGGGAAATGCCTCTCCAGCCCAAGGACATGCGGCGCGAAGGATGACGGATGAAGACGCGCTTAACACCACGTAGGGGTGACCACAAGATCGGGGCCCAAATTCCCCCCAAGAGATTATTCGATCCATCTCCCTATCTCTGGGTTTTCTGTGAACAAAGGGTAAAGGCCGTGTTACCTTTACTGCGGTAAATAATGAAAAACATATTTGAACGCTTTACCACTCCATCAATTGATTCATCACATTGGATTAAATATTGAACCATGCCTTTTTTCTTTGTCTTTTTCTGTTTTTTAAATTAAAGATAAAAGATGAAGCAACGCATAGTTTAAAATCCTCCTCCTAACAGCTCGCTGAATCCCCATGTGGGTAGTGGCGTCCCGGGCCACGTCGCTAATGTAGTCGCTGCCTCGCCTCCCCTGCATCATTTCAACTGGAATGCAGAGAGTCGTTTGTGCTTGGGGACATTGTGGAGGTCCCCAGAGGGCCAAAACAGAGCATGCAGTCTGCATCACATTCACCGAGAGAGAGAGAGAGAGAGAGAGAGAGAGAGAGAGAGAGAGAGAGAGAGAGAGAGAGAGAGAGAGAGAGAGAGAGAGAGAGAGAGAGAATAAAGCAAGGAGCACAAAAATATGGGCGCCACTCTCCTCTTTATGATCAGCAGATTAATCTGTCAAGCATACGGGGGTGTAAATCTTGGTTCTCTCGCTTTACAAAATACTCTTTTGCCTTGCTTTGCACCGTATTTAATGTTTTATTGGTAATAAACATAAAACAGCACAATGGGGTAATGTTCTCATCAATATTATTACTAAATGATAATAAAACTGAAGGGCTTGCTATGCTCCAGGGGAGTTTCTTTTAGGACTCCACAATAGGAACATTAAATGCTCTGACCTTTGTGAGGTTAAACTCTCTGGCAATGACGAGGACTTTCTCCTGCCCCCCGTAACTTCCACCAACGTGGATGGTGCGCGGTCTTCCCACATAATCCAACAACAAAGGACACTACTGGTTTTCCTTAATCTCCGACTAATGCGTCTTATTTAACCTCTTTTTTCTTTTTCTTCTCATGTTTTGGGGGTCAAATATGCACAGCAGTGATGAGGACGGTGCACATTCCCGTAGGAGAAGTTGCTCTACACTCGTTTTGGAAGAGGAAAAAAAAAACAACAACTCAATTTCATCCTTTAATATCTATCGCAGGGCCATAGTCTGTAAAAGTCTGGACCTTTGTTGCCTGAAATATTAAGATTTGTTCTGATTTTGGGCTGATGAGTATTTTCAAAAGTTGCATTTTATGAAGTTGCATGTAAAAACTGGAGCGACACTCTTCCTTGAGATATCCCCCGTCCTGGATATAAGGTCAGATAACAATGCCGTCAGAGGAAATTCAATATCGACATCAGGCGGCTGCAGGAAGGAGTGAAAAAAACATTTATTTTCCTCAATAACGGCTTTGCATTAATGCATTAAGGCCATAACTAGACATACTAGACATACAACTAGACATACCCAATTTCCCCTCGGGGATGAATAAAGTAGTCTGATTCTGATTCTGATTCTGATTCTGATGCTGTGTCTGAATCAGAAAAGCAACATGTAATGGTTTTCAGCCAATAACAGCCATGTATTTTCCACAGTGGAGGTTGATTCTGATCAAACAGGCTTAGACGCATCCCACCTCCAAGCAAAGTCTTGGATATGAAACACTCACGTATGTCCACAAAATGTTGTTCCAGTAAAGCACATTTCACTTTCAAGTGTTATTTTTATTTTATTTTTTTAATCATATGACTCCAGGGAAAATAGCACAAACACACCCGCTTCTTCTCATTATGGCAATTGGCCCCCAGATAGTACGACTACTCGGCACACCGTCGGGGTCGTCAAATGGATTTTATTCACAGTAATGTGGGGTGATGATATGATGATTTATGAAATCTGACAAACGTATCTTTCTAATATCCTGCTGTAATGAATATTAATGATGATACAATTAGCCACCTACAAATACATAATATCCACAGCTTCTGATCGCTTCCCAAGACTCAGCCGAGCAACATTATTGAAGAGAAACGACAGCCGAGTATAAAGATCACAACTCCTGTTCATTTTGGACTGAAACGAAGGGCTGTGGGTGAGCGTTGCTTATCCTTATATAAGTGATCATGAGCACAAGTTGAAATCCACCAGACTAACCCCACTTTAACAGCATATCTCACTCAACAGCTCTTCACTCAGTCATTATCAGGGATGAAAATGGCCAAACTGCACCCTCTTGTTCACTACATCACAATAGCATGCCCGATTTCTCTGTGAAACTGTGGCACCACTGAATTTAGCAGTGGGCCATCTCTCTCTCTCTCTCTCTCTCTCTCTCTCTCTCTCTCTCTCTCTCTCTCTCTCTCTCTCTCTGCCCCGGTCCTCATTATTATCATCTGGCAGTCGGTCCTGCATTACCTGTCTCCTCCCCACTGCCTTTAAACAACACAGGGGTTATCGCTCTATTACTGTCTACTTTGGGCCCTGCGGAGAGGGGCCCATTAATTGGTTCTGTCATTTGTAGTGGCAAGGTGCTTGGCTGCCGCCTGGCCACGGTGCAATCATTAGAGAAATAAGGGGAGTGAACTCTCTCCCCCTACAGTGATGCTCTCTGCCTTTCCTCATCAACACAACCTGCTCTCCAACTAGTGTCTCCTCATTTCAACACTGTGCTCCCTCTCTCATGCTTCTAGTGTATCTTACTCTCACTTCATCTTTCTGTCCGTCCATCTGTCTCTCTGTCTCCACTATATCTTCCCCTATCGCTCTATTGCTGTCCTCTCTAGCTTTCTCCCCTCTCTCTCTCCATCTCTGTCTCTCTCCCACCTTCTCACCTCCCTCTCCATCTCTCTCCCTTCCCCTCTCTCTCTGTCCCTCTCTCTCACGCCACCCCCCCCTCTCCTTCTCTCTCTCATCTGCCGCTCCTTATTACCAGTCCATCTCGTTCCCTTCCGTCTATCTCTCAACATTTCCCCTTTCCCCATATTTCCTCTATTTTCTTTTGCGTCATAAAGTCGATACCGTCATTTGTGTTGCGGTGGTAGTGCAGCACCTTTTTTTGCAGCCGTGAACCCGCTGTTTCTTTCTCCTTCTTTCTTGCTGTCAGTCTAAAGTTGGTTTTCTTTTCTCTCTCCGTCTTTGACTCCTGTCGATCTGATCCTGTGAGACCACCAAACTAAACACGAGAAACGGATCGAAGATGTTTGTGCTGCCGCCGTATGCAAATGAGTTTGGTTGGAGGATAAATTAACATCTTTAATTAAAAAAATTAGCGGCAAACAAACAATGCAAAACACACGAACGATTAAAAAAAACTAAATAACCCTCCGCAGCGGAAATAGGACCGAAAGAGAGAGTCTTTTCGAGTGAACGTTAGAATTTTATTTTATTTTATTTTATCCGACTTCCAGAGGAATTAATTATGCAATACGCATTGTCTAGAATTAAGTAAAAAAAGAAGAAAATTAAACATAAGATCACAATCTTTTATTTTATTTGCTGCCATTGTGTCCTACGGGGGTGCAGTTATTAACCAGCAGTCTTACTTTAACCATGAGAAACACGCATGGTACTGGTCTCTACGTCAGAGCTAATTCCCCGGAAGTAAGTTCAGAAATGACGGAACGTCTTCTGCAAATCCATATCGGGGTTCGCTCCCATTCCACACTTTTTCTTTCGCCAGGATGTATTTTCAACATAAAATCAGTGGATCGCAACTCGGCCATGTTCAGGAAATATAGTTTTCCAGAAAGCTGCTTGCAAAAGTTGAAAAGTTGTTTTTCTTTTATTTTTTTTAAAAATGTTCTTTTATTTTTTTATGGTCGAGTAAACTATCAAATGAATAGTGGCTAAGGCTCCTGGATGTGGAGGGCACGTGCTTGATGTTGCTCTACCGCCCTCTAGCGGCGTGTTGACGAAACAGCACACGAGGCCAATACCGTACTTCAAAAGTCAAGACTTTACTTCAAAACAGGACATTCTCAAGAGTATTACAGCTCAGCTACACATTACTGCAAAAGTAGCATTATCTGAACATATTGTTTCCACTCCGTTGCAAAAACAGCCAACACGTCAGTTTTCCGATCTGAGCCAACCACAAGCCAGCAAAGATCACAAAATATGTTGTTTTTGTTTTTGTTTTTGTTTTTTATGAATTAAAATGCAAGGACGCTAACACTGTAAAAATATGGACAAACACTGCTTCAGGCTGCGTGGACACTGACAAAAGCTCCCTACAAAGGGAATACTTTAAACGTAATGGCCTTCTGGAAAAATGAGTCCAAATCTGGTTCCGTTTTAGTCATCTCCTCCACACAGACTCAGCAACGCCTTCTGGTAGTCTCCCTTGGTGTGCTCCTGTGGGAAAGAAAATGAAAGAAAACAAAAAAACATGAGAAATGAAAACCAAATCTTGGGGTGATATGAGGTACAGGAAAGGTCAATGCTAATTCTCAACTGGCCCTGATACCCCTTGTCTCGAGAGTTCAGGCTCCAGAGCGCTGCAGCCTTTCACTGGCTTGTATTCAGATACTGGTAAATGTCTGCTCTGCAAAGTGGATGCAGTAAACCATCTGCTAGGAGTCAAATAAAGTGCCGGCACTTTGGGTTCAAGGTTGAAGACATTGCTTTAGAGAGCACTTGGAGCTGCTGCACTAAGTTGACAAACCACTGGAATAAAAGAACCGCAGAGGGATTTATCCTTGGCAAAATTAGACTGAAAACAGTTACTTCATCCTGCACTTTATACATGGCTATTCAGTGGTCAAAGGAATGTTTTATTACTACTGCTGTCAGAGAGCATTGGCTCTGATCCTTCCCCCCATTAGCTGTTGTACTTACTCAAATTCGCTCTTGGTAAGATCCAAAAATGTAACACACACACACACACACACACACAAACACACACACACACACACATGCACACACTTGCGCGCACACACAGTGTTGAGGTATTGCCTCCTTACTGTCTCTATGCTATGTGATATATTGAATTGTACTTTTATTTCACACCCCATTTGTTGGGTTGTCTCTTTCAGGACAATAACAAATTGAAGAGAACGAAAGTTAACCAATGTCATTTGAGAATGGTTGTTGAGACACCGTGTTATTTTGACTAGCGATCACAGCAGCCACAGTCAATTAAAGAAGTGGTATTGCACCGGGGAGCGCGCTGCGACGCCATCCCCTGAAATGGGGGGCATATCTTAAAGTGGGGAGGGATGGCAGACAGGGGATGCATAGTTGGAAGGGCAGACAAAGAGAAATGTAAATCACAGGAGAAAAAACAGACCGTCAGAGGAGAAGATGGAGCAACTGACATGCGAAATAAAAAGAGCAACAGATCAGGGGAGACCAAAGACAGACATGCTAAGAGATAGACAGCACAAAAGACATTCAAAAAATAGACTGTCAATAGAGGGACAGTGAGAAGTATAGACAGAGGGACAAAACAGGTTGGAAAGTTTGGTAGTCAACAAATAGATGTGAAAAAAAGTTGCACAGGTGTACTAAGACAGATGGAGAGGGAGAGATAGAGAGAGGACTTACAAAAATGGTCTGGTACAGGGACTTCCCATGCTGCTTCTTGAACTCTGTGCGGATCTTCATGAGGTCAACTTCACAGCGAGACACAATTATTCTGGTCACCACCTTCTCCTTCGCCCCTTTACTCTGGAAGACATCACGCCCAGAACACACACACGTTATCAGAACCCCTGAGGTCTATATGGATGGCAAGGATACAGCACAACGAATTTGAGCAGAGTCCAAATTACAGACCTGTCAATATGTCTCATGGGCATGACATTACAGTGTCTTACACAGCAAACAAATAAAAAAACACAGCTATATAACATTTACGAAGACTAGTCTTTAATTCAAAATCACAAGCATTTTCATCAGCGAAACAAAACTGTGAATGGTCTACATATTAGCCTGTACATGCATGTATAGATATCAGGCTCCATAGTATAACCATGCATGTTCTACAAACATGCATGGATAGTCACTAGTCTGTCAAGATCAAGCATGTTATAAATAGGCTACGCTAGCTGTAAAGATGCATTGTAAAAAGTCTCCTGTACAGTACATGAGTTTTATTCCAAAATAAGAAATCTAGAGTTCGAATAAAAATGCACTATTCCTTTGTGATGATTGCTAGCATATCATATAGCATAGCATATAGATGATATGCTAGCAAATATTGCTAGCATGAAGCACATTGTTGATCACAATTAAAATCCAGAGTCGTCATTTGATCCTTCAATTTTTGAGGCTAGAATAATCCCAGTTTTGAAATACTGACCGGTCAAGGTGGCAAAGTCACATAAGATGGATGCGGTGTATAGCGAGCAACACCTTGAATTAAGACAATGACTATTTACGAGTGTGTCGGCTGGAAAACGCCGCTCTTCCCAAGATATATGTTGGCAGCTGCCCCGGCTGAAGGGGAATGGCTGTTTGGGTAATGCAGCCCTGGTTTAATTAGTTAATGAAAGTCATAATGAAGTTAATGAAGGATGGTTAATAAAGAACAGTGATGATGTTCCCCTGAGATTGGTCTCTTACAAAATGAACTGGGGGATCATTGGCAACATGACAGCAGCACAGCCGGGCTGAAGGGCTCCCACGTGCTGTCAAGGCCTTGGCGAGGGAAGGTTACGGGGTTTCTTCTCTATTATCCAGCACTTGCATCGTCCTGATGTGACTGGTTTCTGGCTTGTGCCCATGTCCACGTGCTGTTTATTTCTGCCTATGAGCTATGTGCCTTGTTGTCTATGTTGGTGTTTTCTGTATTTGTGTTTTAGCTACCGGCTCTGGTCTGTACAACACTTTGGTCAACATGTTTTTTTGTTTTTTTTTTAATGTGCTTCATAAATAAATTTGACTTGACTTGACTATGTGGCCATCCATGCTAATATACTCATTGCACTGTTAGATTAATTACACAGGAAGTTGAATCAGTTCATCTGGATACAACATTTATTGAGAGAAATGTTTCATCAGTCAGATGACCACTTCAGTCTCAACTGACTGCAGGTATCCCCACCCTTATAAACAATACAGTGGCTTAATGACTGAAACCAACTATCGGTGGGGATACTGGCAGTCAGTTGAGACAGAAGAAGTCACTTAGATGAGTGATGAAACATTTCTCCCACTAAACCTCGAGTCCAAATGAACTGATTCAACTTTCTGTGAGTTCCTTACCTGGATTATTGAGCATGCATAAAGACATTTTGTAATGAATGTCTAAACCTACATTTTTGCAACTTGTGTTTACTTCCCTCAAAACGTGTTTCTTATTTTTTACCATTGTTATTATTTTTTTGATTTGTTGTACTTCATTTGCAGTATTGTGATGCTTTGGTGGTTTACCTTCATAGCTTCGTTGAGCCTGTTGGCGAAGTACAGCTGTTTGTTTTCAAAGCACTCCACTGTGGATGGAAGGAGACAGGAGGGTTATTAAGAGCTGACCTGGGCCCTTCCTGTTTCTCTGCTTGGCACTTCCTCTCCTCTCGCACTCAGAGAAAGTCCCCGATTAAAGTGAAAGCGTTGGAATTTGTTGATATTTATAATACTCTTTCTGTGGGTTGGAATATTGTTCCTCTTCATTAGCTGCAGATATATAGGTTTAACGGTGAGTCAGCTAACGGATCATGGGCTAAAACTAGGCACAGACAGTCTGTCTGACCCTCCCAAGGTAGTCCCATCAGTTACCTGCACTTGTCAGAGGGAGGGAGGGAGGGAGGGAGGGAGAGAAAGAGACAGACAGATAGATAGACAGACAGAGAGAGACAGACAGGGGAGACAGACAGATGGACAGACAAACAGACAGGTAGAGACAGACAGATAGATAGAGAGACAGATAGATGGGCAGGCAGGCAGACAGACAGGCAGGCAGGCAGACAGACTGACAGCTACAACACTCATCATTGAGAATTCAAGACTGGTTATGTAAGTGTGGGCAGTCCTAATGCTGTAGATAAAAATCAGAATGAAATATGCATACACCAACATACATGCACACAAAATCATCATTACTGTAGCCTGTTGGCAACGCGGTTACAAATCCCAGCATTGGACCAGGAGATTATGGTCAAGTATTAACTGCAAATATGTCTGTTATGCAAATAATTCACCTGTGGAACTTTGTTCATTATGCATTTGACATATACTAAGCCTGCTTCCAGCAACAGATGATCTCTAGTAAACATGTGGTCATGTCTGGCTGCTGATGCAGACTGGTTGGACTTTACAGTCAAGTCTGTTCTATTGTGTTGGATTGACTCACACAGTCAGAGCGGTGTTGGGTATGTTGTCTGATAAATTAATCCACGTGACGCTTCACAGTATGTAGTGTATGCAGATGTGTTTTATAAACGTACCTAGTGTGAGGAAGGACTTCTCCAGATCTCCCTTCACCTCCTTCTTGATGCTCTCTTTCATGTCGAAGGGGCTGTAGCTCTTGTATCTATCAAATACTGCCGGGCAGAAACACGGGAAGCACATGGGTGAGTTTGAAGCTAGTCTGTGCAGCTACGCTGATTAAAAATGAATAAATAAATAAAAAGACTCATTTCACATCAATTAAAAAAAAACAGTATTCACAGCTGACCTCTATGGAGCTTATAAAGAGACAAATAAAGGAGGAATCATTTGTTATCTCTTCACAATAGTTTTTGGTGCATCGCTGTATTGCATCACAGTTGTTCTGCTCATCTGTGCCCAGTGTTTGTCGATGGAGGCCGTTGACTGACCGTTAGGAGGTCCAGTCAGCACTCAGCAACACGTGCTAATGCTGTCAGTGAAAGACCACTATTGCAACTGATAGAACGGTTACAGGATGATGTGCAGGATGCAGTTGTGTTCATCTGTGACCAGCTGCAGTACGGCAAAGCCGCTCAACACTGAATCATGCCAGCGTGCCAGAAACAGTTTCACTTCTGCCAGTGGAAATATAATTC
This sequence comes from Lampris incognitus, assembly GCF_029633865.1. Classification (NCBI taxonomy): domain Eukaryota; kingdom Metazoa; phylum Chordata; class Actinopteri; order Lampriformes; family Lampridae; genus Lampris; species Lampris incognitus. The sequence continues at coordinate 49,968,063 of NC_079214.1, read as the reverse complement.
TCACCAGCAGATATGAAATAGTTACTGGTTGGAAAAGGGATCGAAGGGTTCAGTGAAATGGCTTTTCACCAATTAGGAATATGTTTTGACATGCAACATTTACACATCCGACCATTCAAAACCAATTCCAATTAAACCAATTAGATTTGTTTTTATTTATGCTGTTTTTGTTTTTGCTCTTACTTGTTTGGACTTTTGTTTTTGCCTTGTCTGATTTTATATTTTTTGTGAGGCACTTTGTGCCATTGTTTTAGAAAAGAGAAATGAAATTATTATTATTATTATATGTAACTCAATAATATATCTCAACAGGGGCTTTTCATGAGCTGCGGTCCTCTGGTTACTTCCAGTTTTGGCAAAAGGCACCAAAAAAAAAAATATTGTAAAGGATTGCAATTTTTTTTTTAATCCATTGGGTCTCCATGGGTTGTGTCACCACAGATAAATAAAATAAAATAACATTTTAAACAGTAAACCTAGACAAGGAGCACAAAAGCCAAACTAACAGGCTTTAATATGCAGTTTTCTTATTAAAAAAGGAAAAGAAAAATATATATTTAGATTTTTTTGACTCCATACTAGTTTGAGTTCGCGTCTACAGATGTACACAGTAAGCCTGATTGTAAAGTTCATCAGGCTGGTACATCGTAGAAAAAAGCTGTATGCTTAATTCTGCTGTATATCTTGGATGGTCTAGATATTATATCGCTTGGGAAAAGGGAAACTGCCATGTGGGGCAAAGGGTCTTGGTTTACCTCTCTGTAGGTGGGGGACGCTTCTCTCAGACATGATGGAGATCCAAGTGGCGACATCTGTGCCTTTCTTCTTCACACCTGCCTCATACAGAGCCTGTGGGTTTCAGAAACCAGTGAGTTTTTAACCCCTGCAGCCAAACGTCATTTCATTCACTCAGTCCCGTCACCGATAAGTCTCCAGGAATCTTTTGCTGGCCAGATTTTCCTCACCTGTCCCGGGATACCAACAGCTGACGCTCTGTCAGTGTAAAGCTTTGTATAGCAGGCTAATGCAAAGATAGCCTGGCTATGTTGAACCTCTTCTGAAACTGGCCCCAAGTCAGGCCTAGTCAGATGAATTTATACAGCCCTACATCATATTTTAGTCCCTGAGGGCTCTAAAATCACAGTTAAAGTCAGTACAACACACGACACCCCCTACCCTTAGACCCTCGATATGAATGAGGAAAAACTCCACGGGACAAAAAAAAAACTTGGGGGAAAAAAAAATAAAGGGGGAGAAAGCTCAGGAAGAGCCTCAGGTCAGGTTAATGATAGCATCAGCCAAAGAAACGCCTTCAGATACACTTAAACTAAACTAACTTTTCGAAGACAAATATGATACAAATATAGTTACCATACGTCAAAAATATAATCATCATTTCAACTATAAGGTTATAATTAGTCATTACTTTAATTCAGGGGTGTCAGACTCATATCAGGTAGTGGGCCGGATTTGTCCAAATGAGACCTCATGGGGGGGCCGGATTATGTTTTGCTAAAATCAGTTTGACTCAACACATGGATATTTAGACTAATTGTGGATTTATTATTTGAAATCATTCAAGAGACTATCCATCAATCGATCCATTATCCAAACTATTTATCTTGCCCTCAGGGTTGTAGGGATGCTGGAACCTATCCCAGCAGTCATTAGGCAGCAGGCAGGGAGACACCCTGGACAGGCCACCAGGCCATCACAGGGCCGACACACACACACACATTCACATTGAGGGACAATTTAGTACGGCTGGTTCACCTGGCCAACATGTCTTAGGACTGTGGGAGGAAACCGGAGCACGTGGAGGAAACCCATGCAGACACAGGGATAACATGGAAACTCCACACAGAGGATGACCCGGGATGACCCCCCAAGGTTGGACTACCCCGGGGCTCGAACCCAGGACCTTCTTGCTGTGAGGCAACCGCGCTAAGCGCTACGCCACCATGATACCCCCTATAGATACTAATCAGGGAGAAATTGCGTCGCTGGCACATGAAAATAACACACAATATAAAAATACATAAAGCCAAAGAGAGAACTGTAACACGGAGAAGTCGAACAGAAAGCCTTATCTTATCCATGGAACATATTGACAAGAACTCATTTACAGTAGAAGAGAGAAGTGCAACACATAACCAATCATAAGTGCCATAAAAAGCATGTTTTCAATTCATACCACTATTAACAGTAATTCATATTCAAGATTCAAGATTATTTTATTTGTGGGAAAACTTGCTTGGACGTAAAGGACAATCCCAATACAATATAATCAATAATATAATCAATATTCCAATTAGAATTGGAATATTGATCTTGAAAACTTGACTTACCCGTGCATCGTGGTCAATTTTCTCATAGTCAACCACATTAGAAGGCTCGTCTCTCTTGGTCTGAAAAAAAATAAATAAAATAAAGACAGTGTTTAAAATCTAAAATTTGATAACGGCAGTTAGACAAAGGAGAAACGAAGACACCATATTGCCCCCTGGTGGTTAAATTTGAGACTTAGTGAGAAAAGCTTGACAAATCCATAGAGGCTATAATATAAAAAAATCAGAGAGGATAACATGAATATAGAACACAAAATTAATCTTTTTTTATTGTTGTGAATTTAAATGTATGTAAAATACAATAATCGGTACCGTTTTTATGTTTATTTGAAAATGAATTTCCCGGCATGGTTTGGTTAGTAATTAATTAATGGCAAGTTATTTCTCATAAACAAGGATAGGATTCTCCAGACTTATTTACTGCTCAGTTCTGCTCTGTTGTAAATACTTGGGCAAATGCAATATTGCAACAACAAAAAAGGTTCTGGTTAATTGATTCTTTAATTATTCAACAATCCGAGGATTGTTTGCTTAGATCAGTTAGTCCTACCTGAACAAGGGCCAGCAGGAGCTTAGCAAAATTTCCTGACGTGTCGCCAGCCACATCCTTCTCCAGCTCCTTCTTAAACACTGCAAGTCAAAAGCAAAAACAACCATTTAAATCATTTGATCTCATGCCAACTTTATTTCTGAGAGGCTGAAACCCGCTAAACTTACTGTCTTTGTAAATCATTTTGATCTCGGCCAGTTCATCGCTGGTTCTGGAGCAAACTATCTCAATGAGACTCTCTTCATCTGTTCCCAAGCCCTGGGAAAGAAGAAAACACTGTGACACTGCAGAGAAAAGGGCCCTTGCTTCAGACCGTATATTACTGTCAGCTGTATAATAGGCAGGGACAGACGGCTGGTATAAATGGGCTAACGGGGCTAAGCCCTCCCTATCTTTTACAATAAAGATGAGAAAATCATTGTTAAAAAACCTTAGAATAGATTATTTTAACTTTTGGTGGAACCTAAGAGCAGCAACAGCACTAAATAGTCACAAGAAAAGCACAAAATACATCTAAATTGGCTTCTTTCTCTACTTTTTACAGCCCAAACACAGTTGCATCAGCTTCCATTCATATTCGTGTTACGTGAGTGACAGCTGTCTTGGCACGCCCCCTCGGTTTGTTGACCATTTGGGCTAAATTCAATCACACTGACTTTTGACCAAGGACAGCACAGACAGTGAAGTGCACAAGTGCTACTTGTGTGAGTTTTTTTATTATTATTATTTTAAATTTTTATTTTTTGCTACTCGTGTGAGAATGGGGAAGGAGAAAAGTGTTGAGATATAACACCAGTGTATTTGTATGACTATGTGTTCCTGTGTACTATTATTTTGTTTATGAATTTGTTTGTCCACAAGTGGGCGGTGTTGCGCTTGCATGCGTGGATTGATTACGTCACTGAGACGCTGTTCATTTTCTTCTTCTCCCAAAAACTACCGAATAAAACGGAGGCTGTATTTTTCCCTCCAGCGGAAGTTCGGTAGTCGGTACGATTCTTTATAACGGTTTAATAATCCACTTCATCTGCGCAGAGATAGACATAAAGTATTAGTCTAGTCTTCTAACAGGTTATGGGCCCAAATAACGTTGGATTATTTAGTAGTTTGATAAAAGAAGTACACGAAGTGTGATAACCTCGGATGGCGGGATGCGCGCAGGTTAGCACGGAGTAGCAAGTTAGCAAGTGTGAAGCTAGTTAGCATCGAGAGAGGCTATCGGGAAGCTAACGGAACGCTAAGCTAACGCTACCTAGAGAGATGGAGCGAAAGAAGAGCAGGTGGCCCACATTCAACGGACAGGCCGATGAGTATGAACTGTGGGAAGAGCGAATGCTCTGTTGCATGCATGGTGTGGGGCTGAAAACCACCATTCTTACCGAGCCCGCGGGACCTTTGACAGCGGAAGAGCAGGCCCTAGACGAGGAGCGGAACGCGGACGCCTACTGCGCATTGGCGCCTTTATTGGACAACACAAGCTTGGGACTGATCTTCAGAGAAACGAAGAACAACGGTAGAGAGAGTCTACGGGTGTTGCGGGAACATTACATTGGTAAGGGCAGACCCCGGATTGTCACTCTGTATGTAACATTGACTGGGCTAAAGAAAGCTGATAATGAGACGATCACCGAATACATTACCCGAGCTGAACAAATCATTACGGCTCTCAAAGGGGCAGGAGAAGCACCGAGTGAGGGACTAATGATGGCCATGGTGATGAGGGGGGTTACCCGAGAGATATAAGCCATTCACTCTAATGGTGACACATGGCGACAGTGAGTTGACATTGGGACAATTTAAGGCCAAATTGAGAAACTTTGAGGCGGAAGAAGATGTAGCTAATGCTACAGCATCGGACGAGACGTCCGAGAGGGTGATGAAGGCCCATGCAGCGCCTAAGAAAAAGCCAGTGATACGCTGTGAGGGAGAAGATGATCAAACGGTGTGCTGGCGATGCGGTGACAAAGGCCATCGGAAATCGGACTGTTCACGCAGCGTGTGGTGCAGCTTCTGCCGGATCAAGGGTCACACGGACAAAGTGTGCAAGAAGAAGGACCGCGCTGATGGAGCCAGGTGTGCACGCGAGCAAGGTGGCGGCGGCGGTGGTGGTCACGGAGCAGGTCAAGGTCAGGGACCAGGGAATACTGCGGAAGAAGAGAACTACATCTCCAGAGTGCAGGCTGGAGAGACCAGCTCAGCAGGACCAGGACGACGGCAACCGTTCAAACCAGGATTGATTGTGGACTGTGGGGCTTCTTCCCACATAGTCAATGATAAGAAGAAGTTCAAGAGCTTTGACAGCTCGTTCGAGCCAGAGAAACACTGCATGGAGCTGGCGGACAGTAAGCGCACCTTTGGTGTGGTGCAGGGCAGGGGAGATGCTACGGTATGTCTGCTCGACAGTGAGGGGCGACGGTGTAGAGTGACACTGCGGAACGCACTATATATTCCATCGTACCCCCAAGAGCTCTTCTCTGTGAAGTCTGCGACAGCACACGGAGCCAGTGTGTTCTTCGAAGAGGGCAGAGATGCCCTGATGTCACCGGATGGTACCAGGTTTGACATTTTTGTACAGGGGAAAATGTACTATTTGCAAACTGAATGTGTTGTTGAAAAGTGCCATGTGAGCCATGATATAGAAACTTGGCATGAGATAATGGGCCACTGCAACTATGACGATATCATAAAGCTACAGGATATCACTAATGGTATGCATATAAAGGGTAAAGTGTGTAAACCTGACAAAGAGTGCAGTATGCATAGAAGGGAAGTTTACCCAAAACAGGAACAGGAAATCTACAGACAAAGCCAAGACACCACTGGAGTTGGTAAACACTGATTTAGCTGGTCCTGTGGCAAACGAGTCCATTAATGGTTTCAGGTACATGCAATCATTTACAGATGTGTGCACAGGGGCAGTGTGTGTTTATTTCTTAAAAACAAAGAGTGACACAGTGCAAGCGACCGAGAAATTTCTGGCAGATGTAGCTCCCTATGGGACAGTGAAATGCATAAGGTCAGATAATGGAACTGAGTTTACAGGCAAGGAGTTTCAAACCCTGTTGAGACGGAACAAAATAAGACATGAGACGTCCTGCCCATACTCTCCCCATCAAAATGGCGTTGCAGAGAGAGAAGGACGCACACTATTCGAGATGGCAAGGTGTATGCTAATAGATAGTGGTCTACCAAAGAGCCTCTGGCATTATGCTGTACAGGAGGCAGCCCACACCAGAAACAGATGCTTCAACAAGCACACAGGCACTACGCCATACACGGCAATGACAAGAAAAAAGTGCAACATGGCTAGAATGCAAAAGTTCGGGACAGAATGCTATGCTTACCAGCAAGACAAGAGAAAGTAAGATTCTAGATGTGACAGGGGGCGTTTTGTAGGACACGACAAGAACAGCCCGGCCTACCTAGTCTACTACCCTGACCAAGAGAAAGTACAGAAACACAGACTAGTTAAATTTGTACACAAGGCAACTAGTGAAAATGAGACTCAGACACCAGGTCTGCACCCAGAAGATTGGGTAAGAGAGAGAAAGTCTGTTGAGACAGCTGCAACTCAGCCTAGAGTACAGAAAAATGTACAGACTGACGGTACACAGTCAGCACCCGAGGATGATGACGAGGAGCACCCAAGGGTGACGTCACAAGCCTCAGCCAGTGGGAGGTACCCCCAAAGGGAACGCAACCCTCCGAGATACCTGATTGACTATAGTCAGGGCGACAGTGATGACAGCTCACTCACTACTATAGATTATGCATACAGGGCAGTGTGCGGTGTCCCTCTGACCTTTAAAGAGGCCATGGAATCGCCAGAATCAGAAAAGTGGTCCAGGGCAATGGACGAGGAAATGGAGTCTCTAAGAGAGAACAAAACATTCACCCTTACGAAATTGCCAGAGGGCAAGAAAACAGTGGGAGGAAGGTGGGTGTATTCGATAAAGACGGATATAGACGGACACGACAAGTACAAGGCTAGATTTGTAGCAAAGGGATATAGCCAGAGAGCTGGGGTGGATTATGGGGCGACATTTTCACCAACAGCCAACCTAACAAGTGTTCGAGTGCTTCTACAGAAGGCGGCTCAGTATGACTTGATTTTACACCAGATGGATGTAATGACGAAGCCCGCATCCAAGGTAAAACTGAAGACATTTGCTAAGGCAATGTTTGGTGTGTGAAATGTGAGTGGTATGGGTTATACCAAGTTTTTTTTTATTTTTTTCTATAAATATGAAAAGGTATACAGTAAGCTCATGATTCATAAGTGGGAGTGTTGAGATATAACACCAGTGTATTTGTATGACTATGTGTTACTGTGTACTATTATTTTGTTTATGACTTTGTTTGTCCACAAGTGGGCGGTGTTGCGCTTGCATGCGTGGATTGATTACGTCACTGAGACGCTGTTCATTTTCTTCTCCCAAAAACTACCGAATAAAACGGAGGCTGCATTTTTCCCTCCAGCAGAAGTTCGGTAGTCAGTACGATTCTTTATAACGGTTTAATAATCCACTTCATCTGCGCAGAGATAGACATAAAGTATTAGTCTAGTATTCTAACAAAAAGTGAGCGAATGTGGCAATGGCGACCGCGGGCGTTAGCATGAACGAGGGGGATTATTTACTTTCTCATCCATTTTCTTCAATCTCTTCGGAGGAAAAATTGGAAGTGAAGAGACTGGGGACACATCGTCCAAACGATGTTCAAATAACACAAAAGGACAAACGACAAAATGTAAGTTTTGTGTTACTTGGTTTCAACAAAGGACCGGCTATCGGCAAGTGTAGCCAAGAATTCGCTTTCCTGTTCCCCATGCGTGCTTTTTGGGGGAGACGCGGCTTGGACCCAACAAGGGATTGTGGATTTGAAACATTTATCCGACAAAATTAGGAAACATGAATGCAGCACAAGTCACATTGGAAATAGCGTAAAGCTATCAATGCTGGGTAAAGTTAACATCGCCTGTCAACCTGATGAGGGCCACCACGTTTCTATACAGAGACACAACGAGCTTGTAAAGAAAAACAGGCATTCATTATCACGGATTGTGGGCTGTATTACATGTTGTGGGGCACGTGCGCTAGCTCTGCGGGGGTCTGACGAATCTCCGACTTCAATCCAGCGGGGCGTGTTTCTGGACCTCGTGACTTGACCAGTTCTCTTTTTTTGGATAGCCAGTTAGCCGATCACCTGTCAAACACACAGGTTGCCAAGTACACGTCTAAGACGAGCCAAAATGAGTTGCTTGATTGTATGTTAGCCGTTTATGGACAACAATTGGCTGATGAAATATCGCAGGCACCATTTGTGGCTGTGCAAGCTGATGAGACAACCGACGTGGCATGTGCGTGATTGTGCTCAGGGAACAATCAGAACAATCTTCAGAGCACTTTTTCTGAAAATATCCATCACAACCCCCATGACATCTGCAGAGTCAGAGAGGTGTTTCAATACACTTAAGAGGGTCAAATTATTCCTCCGAAGTACTATGGGACAGGATAGGCTGAACGCCCTGGCTATGCTGTCTATTGATCAGGACTTCATCCAAAAATCACCGGACTTCATTCAATGACATGGTGATTAACCTGTTTGCATCCCAGAAAGGTCGTCGATGTGAGCTTCTCTTCAAATAAGGTAGGCCCAAGCCTATAGACCCCTTAAAAGACCATCAGACGCGTTTAGCTTTCCTGTCTACACATTGCTTGACTCTTCTATAATGACCCTTATTTTTGCTGTGCTTACCAAATTGTTTTATTCGGGACATGTTTGACACAACTTGTTGCAAAACAGTTGTAAATAAAAATAGTTGCAGTATTTATTGGCAGTCGTTGCAGTTGGGACACGTTTTGTTGTGCATCCTTAGGTGAACCCCTACTGACACTGTAGGCTACATGATTCTGCATCCTGTTCTATCATGTAGCATATCATTCCATCATTCTTCCATATGTTGTTCTTGTTAAAAATTGCATGTGCTAATGTGTACAGAGAAAAATAGTTAAATGGTGTGTGTGTGTGTGTGTGTGTGTGTGTGTGTGTGTGTGTGTGTGTGAGTGTGAGTGAGTGAGTGAGTGAGTGAGTGAGCGAGCGAGAGTTTGACATCAGGCCATCCTTTTACTTCTCTATAGTGTTGTTGCAGAGCACTTGCTATAACAAGATATATAGTGTTGTTGCTCTAACTTGGTATCTCAGATGTTATGTTGCTGTTGCTGCAGTGTGAACTATAGGTGGGTGTACTATATTTCTTAGCCCACCCACCCGATATCACCACCAGCCGTCACTGATAATAGGTAATCGGTGAAGAGGGAACAACCATCCCTGAACCAAGGGGGACTAAGAGTGCATCTGTCTCCATCTTACAATTCTGTGATTGCTAGTATTCTCAAATCCTCTGTGAATAGTACACATGGCCATTGTAACTCTAGTTAATATTCACGGCAATTTGCATATGAAACTAAAAGTTGGTTTCAGTCATTATGCCACTGTATTGTTGATAAGGGTGGGGATACCTGCAGTCGAGACTGAAGAGGTCACTTGAGTGATGAAACGTATATCTGTCAATAAACGATGTGTCCAGATGAACTGACTCAACTGTCTGTGATATTTACATAGATGGCACATAGATTCATTGACGCAATATGGTTGGGGGAATGTGGGTTCCATCTCTAAATGTGCATTTGATGGCTTTGAGAGCTCTTGTCGAAATCAGTGAGATGGTCAGCACTCATTTGCTTTTCTTTTAAACTCATCTTTGAATCCTACTTGGAAGAAAATTATTCACACAGTATACTTACGTTGGTGACTTTTTTTTTTTATAAAAGTGATTATATCATGTGGATGTTTGTTACTACCGACAATACCCAGCTTTGTATCCAACCTGTTGTGCTCGTACCATACCCATAATCAGCACATTAAATTGGTGTTTCAGTGTTGGCCTGCCAGAGCTCGGGGCTCAGCTGCAGGACCAACACCTTACAGCACAGTTATGTATTGCAATGGGCAACTGGGAACTGTGCAATGGGCTCTGTGTTGGGCACCAGTAACAAGACGTGGGTATTCTGGTACCAAAGGATGGCTCTGTGACATTGTTTACTTGATCCTGCTCTTCTCCCTCACCTTCATTGAGACCTTGAGTTCGGAGGCGTCATACTGGGTGGTACTCTTCATCAGGCCCAGTATTACAGTCTCAAGGGAGCCGGACAGTGACCCCTTCAGGGCTGTGATCATATCCTGTTGAAATACAAACACACATTACGGGCTTTGTCCTTTGCTGTAATATCCGCCGTTTAAAATGTTTGACAACTATTTCAACAAACTACGCACTCGCTCTGACCTAGAGGTCACATTGAATCATCATAGAAGGCAAAAGCCCCTGGTCAGATATTTTAGGACCACTGCTTACAAGACGAGTTCACCATTTAGAGGTGGTAATTATCGCTATTTCGGAAGCTGTTGATTAATAGGGTAACAGAATATTCACTAAATAAGTACCTAATAGTGAATTATGAGTATTATTACTTGTATTTTGTCATCCTTTGGGGGGAGATCATGGCTCAGGAGGGAGAGCAGGTTGTCTAGTAATGGGAAGGTCGCTGATTTGAGCCCCAGCTCTTCCAGAGTGTGTGTCTAAGTGTCCTTGAGCAAGACACTGAACCTCTAACAGCTCCTGATGATCAGGTTGGTGCCTTGCATGGCAGCCTCCACCATCAGTGTATGAATGTGTGTGTGAATGTGAGACATACATTGTAAAGTGTTTTGAGTGGTCGGTGGACTAGAAAAGCACTATATAAATGCAGTTCATTTTACCATTTAAACCTTTCTGTGTCGTATGCCATCACTCTTTATATTTCTTTTTTTCTTTCATTTGATCAAGTGTATGTTGGTGCATATGAACTTAACCCTAATCTACAGAAATTACACTTTTTGTAAAAAAGACCTGATTTGATCAAAGCTTTCACATCAGTAACATTGACAATAATGCCTACTGATCAAAATTCCCACTTCAACACCAGTGCAGATCTCTGGACAAAAGGAGGCGGAAGATGCTTTACCTTCTTGACAATTTTTTCATACTCGAACGCAATCTCCCTCCTTTGGTCATAGGTCCGCCTGGTCAGGATATCAATGATGGTCTGTTCGTCAACTCCTGGGTACAGCAAACACAGCTAAGAGTTGTCATGCATTTTAAGCCTGAGGTCCATTTTTACCTCATCACATCCTGAGCAGAGCCAAAGGCCAGCGACATGATTTATTTCAGTATAGATTAAAAACAACATTAAGGAAGAACTAACAAACCTAAATTAAACTTGGGCACAACAAATAGATCGCCAGGCTAACACTGCAACCTTGTCATACAGTGAAATACAGTTAAGGGACCTGGGACGAGCATAGTGTACAGTAATTGGAGGCTAATAATGACCATTAAAAACAAGACTATTGAAAGAAGAAGCTGTGATTTCAGAAACTTGTCATTCTTTCCCAAGACAGAATGAAATTTTTGCTTTAATTCACCCTCTAATAACAGCAGCCATACCAACATGTACCCTGGTTCTGCTGAATGACAAGCTGAACAGGTATGGGCTTGGCTTGTATTTGGATGGAAGACCACCCGGGAAAACTGAGTTGCTTCTGGAAGTGGTGTTGGTGGGCCAGAAGGGGGCAGTCTTTCCTCTGGTCCTAATGAACAACAAAAATCCCAATGCCGTCCTTCGGATGAGACGTTAAACCGAGGTACTGACTCACTGTGGTCATTAAAGATACCATGGTACTTATTACAAATTGTAGGGGGTTCCCCAGTGTCCTGGCAAAATTCCCAACTTGGCTTTCTCCATCTGGCCACCTAATCATCCCCCCATGTAACTGACTCAATGATTTCCCCCACTCCCCCTCAAACTGATGTGTGGTGAGCGTTCTGGTGCAAAACGACTGCATCACCCAGGTGGGTGCTACACATTGGTGGTGGTTGAAGTGAGTTACTCCCGTCCATGTGAAGTGCTTTGGGTGTCTAAATAAAGTACTATATAAATGTAATCCATTATTAATAGTTGTAACTGAAATTTCAACAACATCTTGAATAATGACTGAAAAATGTCAAGTTCGCCATAGAACATATACTGAGACTAAACAGTGCCATGGGAAAATGGAGTTCAGACTGAGTTTTCATCTACAATAGCTTTGACTTTGATTTAGACTCGTCACACATTTTGCTTGTTAGAAACTTTGATTTGTGATTCCCCGTGGTTGTGTTCGAATACGTTTTTGTTCTGTAAGTAGCCTTGCAACGGGTCTTTTTTTTCTTGGCTTTCGTTGTTCACAGCAGACAGAATTTGCATGAGATGGTGGGAAGTGCTCAGTGAGGCTCTGTGCCGGCATTGAGCTGAAGACGACGTGGTTTTACTGGGTGTGCCGAGCTGCTGAGCTCACAGGGAAGTGACTCAGTAGGACCGACCGGCTGTGGCCAACGTGGACAGCTTTAATATGGATCTTTCCACTCAGGAACTGGAAAAGGCGGCAGCATTCGCCACAAGCGGCATATTGTGTTCATACAGAAACAGTCCCTGTGTGGGTTTTTAGTCCGTTTGTGGCACCAGTCTAATCTCATGGCCATCTAGACAGGGAAAAAATTAGATTCAGCATAGTTTCTTCCTGTTTTGACTGAGTTTCAACTATTCTAATATTTCTAGTTGGTGTAGAAGTAACCTGTCCTTTTTCAACAATTGGTAAATAGATCATCAGCGTCAGAAATTGACCTTCTGCTGAAGGTGATCAGGACTTTATAGCTGAAACTTAGAAAGTAATTAAAGCCAAATGATGGTTATTTTATCATTCTCTGACTGCCCATCCTACTCCAGAGTAAATTCCTTCGTTTAAGGCAGGGATCGTCAGCCTTTTGAATGTCCCGTGCCACTTTACAAAGTTTAGCAAAAAATCCCAGACCCGAGTACCAGTTCATTTTCATAATGAGAATTTATCTATTTATGTATTCACTGCTAATGCTTGTCTCCCCATCTAGATTCCTCATGCCAAAAGATCTGCGCTCTATACACACACACACACACACACACACACACTATTATTTGTACAAATGTGGTTACCAACTGTGGCATGAATCCAAATAACTCTTTATAATGTCTATTGTGATTGTAGAAAAACACATCCAATCCCCTAGATGCAGTATACCCAGACTTTTTAGTAGACTTTTTTGAAATGAACAATTTTTTTGAACTGATCCTTGCACAAAATTCAAACAAATAATGCTGCCTATTTAAGAAAAGCAGGCAGGCTTGAATCTGTCTGCAGAACCAGTGTTTGGTCGACTAAACAAGACTGAAACATACCGGTGCAATATATTCTTACAATACCAACTGAGATAATTCAGGGTTTCAATGGTTTTCTTCCAAAACGGAAACTGTTGGCAAATCCAGGCAAGGCTAATGCAACCAATTAGCTCAGCATCCCACCTACATCCAATAAATGAGATGAATTGCACTGTGGGCTCAGCAAGCAACTTGATCCTGGGAAATGTCTAGAAAGTTTTCAGAGAGGGTTTAGTGTCGTGTGACTCTCTCACCCTTTGTTTTGATGGCTGTTTCGATCCGGGCGGCATCTTTGGCTGGGTCAAAGTCACGCACTGGCACCACGGTGGGGAATTTGGGCTCTTTTTCCTACAGAGGGGAATAGTTCTCATTAGCTCCCATCAATGAGTTGATAAATAAAATTTCACACGTTGTGATGGTTCGCTGGTCGAATGCACTGTTGGACATTCACTAAAGCTTTTTTTCCAGCTGCAGATCGACCGTCAATCATACCCAGTAGCAGTACACAGTAGACAATGATCTAGTACTAAAAGTATATTTGAATGTCAATATATAGTTTCCTGTCAATGCATGTTAATAGCAAAACCATGAGCAGTAAGTTGTAGCTTTGCACCAAGTCAACAAGAAATTCACTCAGAAACTGAAGTTGTTCTGATTCTCTTAGAACAACTTACTTGGGAAAAGTGTGTCACTGCTATTATTTTTTACGTCCCCCTTTTTCTCCCCAATTGCATCCAGCCAATTACCCCACTCCTCTGAGCTGTCTCAGTCACTGTTCCACCCTCTCTGCCGATCCAGGGACGGCTGCAGACTACCACATGTCTCCTCCGATACATGTGGAGTCACCAGCTGCTTCTTTCCACCTGACAGTGAGGCATTTCGCCAGGGGGACGTGGCGCATGGGAGAATCGCGCTATTCCCCTCAGTCCCCCCCGCCCTGAACAGGCACCCCGACCGACCAGAGGAGCCGCCAGTGCAGCGAGCAGGACACATACCCACATACAGCTTCCCACCCACAGACACGGCCAATTGTGTCTGTAGGGACACTCAACCTAGCCGGATTTAACATGGGGATTTGATCCGGTGATCCCCGTGATGGTAGGCAACGGAATAGACCGGTCTATTCCACAGTGGGGCTACCCAGATGCCCCGCCGTGCTATTATTCTATTCTAGGTGATTCATTTATAGGTATGTAGTTTACACTGTGAGTCCATAAATCACAGATATGTAAAACAGAAGCAGAATCAAATCTACAAAAAGAGCAAATTCTTACACTTTGCTCCATTGTTTACTGTAACCAGTGCAGCATTCAACATTTCAGCTCAAGGCCATCTGCTCTCACAGAGAACCACACCTCTTTACGTATATATGATCTGAAGCCAAACTGCTGCATAACTGACTGCCTGGAATAAGTGTTTATTAATCCGCGTGATTGAAATCTCAATCATGCATTATCATGGTAGTGTCAGTACTCACCCCACCATAACTCAATGTGAGTTGGCCCAGGAACTCTGAAACCAGCGCCATTTTGCAATATCTGCAAGAGGTTAAGACAGATGCGGCATTGCTACATTCTTCAAGATGACTTGGGGAAAAAGGACAGTGAAATAACCCCATGCCAAACACAGTAACCTCTCCCAACCCTTTTAAGGAAGCTAAATTAATTAACAACTGGGGCAAACCAGACAGTGAATGCCAAAGACTTGATACCAGCATCTGTCTGCACCAACAGAAGATATTTCACCCCCCCCCCAATTGTTTGTCACTGCAACTGCAATAACTGTAAAAATTGTAGTTTAACCAACACCTCACTACATTGCAATTAAAGTTGGATTTCATCTGAAAAGCACTAAAAAATAAGTGTCAATATAAAAAGCAGTTCAGCTGTAGATGCACATTAAAATATTATAGACGTTCTAAATTTAATGCAGGCTTGCTGCAGAGCTGCTGCGATTTAGAAAAAAAATAGAAAAAAATATTATTTACTTGTTTCAGTCAAACAGGTGTAAAAAGAATGGTCTGGCAAGTTGTGTTTACATTGATGATTGTTTTTTTGGAAAGCTAAGCATAGTAAGCTTTATATATCACCAGTGAATAAGTTGTAGGGGCTGTTGAACCACTGGTGGAACGGTGTTCAGAGAAACTACAAGCAAAATGGGGGACTATGTTTTATGTTGACCACTGTGGATTCAAACTACAGGGCACAGACATCTTAGATGTTGGTCTGGGATTTCATATAAGAGGAACAAGTCAAATCAAGTCATCATTTTTTTTTAATTAGATTAAAAAAAATTTGTATAGCCCAATATCATAATTATAGATTTGCCTCCGGGGGCTTTACAGTAGTAAAACTGAACTGTGGGTGTGTTTGAATTAATGTCCAATGTGTGCCAGAGGATGGGTCTGAAGAAGAGCAAATATAGTTTCTGCTGAGGTGGAGTCAACAGGAAATAAAGGAAAGGACAATGCCAAAATGATGCCAGAATTATTTAGTTTGAAACAAAGTGCATAAACACGCACAAAGACACAAAAACGTACACAATCTCCCATAACCTATAGGTGCATGTAAATTCTGCAACACAGTACAGGCAATGCTTGCAATATGAAATTATTCATGTTGAGTATTGATGCCAGTTGACATAACATATTTACAAAACTCCCCTTATAGTTTCTGTTTTACCTTATTTATATCCCTTTCTCAAGTTTTCGGTTTTGTTATTTGCAGTAGAAAAATAAACCAAAACTTACTTTATTACGTGGCATAATAAAAAGTAAGTAATAAGTAATGAATGATTAACAATTTTAGATCTTGAAGTCATAAACTTCTTAAAATGTGCTTGAAAAATGTGCCGCCCCAACACTGGCTGCAAAGAAGCGTTAAAGTTCACCTCATGAATGAATTAATTTAAAAAGCACGGGAAGGTATTTATAACCCTTGACCCTGTTGCCAAACATTAACAGGAAACTCGAGGGAAAGGGAGTTTGAGACCAGTTGACTCAGGATCGGCAGTCAATATTTTATCTCCTAGCAACAATTGGTGAGCAAAACTGTGAGTGAACATATATCGGTCATGGCCATCTGAGTCACACACACACACATCCTGCTTCATTCAGCAAGCTTTGGCAAGATACTCCTATTGTTTTGCAAGACAGCCACTGTAAATTCTTCAGATTGCCTCTCTGTCTGTGAAAAGGTTCATCGTACCTTCCATGGTGCCTTGCAAAACTTTAATTTCTCTAAATGTCTGTGCTCCCTTGCGAATATGCAGATTTTGTGAGCTACGGTTTGCCGTACGCCCCCGTACTTGACAAATGATAGCGCATGAGATAGGAAGTTAATTACGGTGTCCAGTAACCAGTGGTATGTGTGTATCCAGGGTAAACTTTGCTCTGCCACACCCAGTAACACCCTGTGCACATTCCTTCATGCTGCACAGACTACAAGGGTCAAGCTTACGCCGACTGCACTGTTACGTCTGAGTCCTCTCTCGCTGCAAACCTCCACCTCAAATTAGGTGGAGGACAAGAAGTATAGCATACTGAGTAAATGTAGAGACTTAGTGATTATTCTGTGTTCAGTGTTTTTGCAGCTTGGGCTTTTTTTTTTCCAGTCATCTGACAGGGGAAACATAGCCGTAGCTGTCCCTGAGAAAACGTCATTCATTCATTCATAAACTCTCTTTCAGTCAGTAATTCATTAGGTATTTGTTTGCTCTCAGTAGTAATTCATCCATTCAGTCTACCAACAAATGAGGGGATTACTCAAGACACACGCACGCACACACACATGCACACACTCACTCACTCTTATGCACACACACACGCCCTACTTGACACATTATTGAGGTATTATACCAAAATGATTAGCTGAGAAGGGGGAAAGGGAGGCCCGCCTTACCTTCAGTGAGCAGATCCCGGGGACACAGCAGTGAGATGGATAGATGGCTCCGTTATGAAGCGCTACAGGATGTGGTGTTTAAATACCAGGCAGCCTGACTGACTCACACTGCCCTGGCTCCAACCACTGCTGCCCCTCTGACACTCCCTCCCATGTCTCCACCCTCCTCCTGGCGCCTCTCTCCTCTGTTCTCCCTCCCATGTCTCCACCCTTCCTCCTCCTCCAGGCATCTCTCTCCTCTGCCCTACATCAGCTCAAGGAGCAATATCGGAGCACTGACCGCTGGATTACTTACCGGACAAGACACAAAGACAGCTTTTAGATCACAATGGATCAGCTCACAATGTGTGTTTTCTTTTCTGGACATTTCTATGAGGATAACATAGCATGCATCATTTGGGTGGACACCTCACAGCGTCTCAAGTGCGTACATCTTTTTTTACCGGTAGTCACAATGATTTTTAGACAGCATAAGAGCAGATTTACTCAAAGACCGAGACATGGTCAGGTGTCTAGTTTTCAGTAAAATTTCATCTGTTAGCCCACTTGGTCCATACAAGCAGTTGATTGAACATCCCTTTATTTTTCTCCTGATAATGATGTTGAATTAGTACTGGAAGTTAGAGAATTGGTCGTGTTTCTCTGTGACTATTTGGAGTGACTAATGCATTTTTTAAAATGTGTGGGTCTAAACCCCTCCCTAACTGTGATAAAGGTAATGGCCCTCGCTGAGCTGCAGAAGAAATGTAAATGCCAACCCTGTTGGCATCCGTGCTGGTCTACCTATGAAGATATGCATGGAAGGGAACCCTTGACAACGTTAGTGCCTTGCTCTACCCATGAGGAAACAGGAAACTTGGGTCGGGATATTGTATTTAAGAGCAAATGTCAAGCTTTGGGACATGGCATTGTTGTATTTGTAATACAATTCATAGTGTTGGCTCTGTGATGGACTGGCAGCCTGTCCAGGGTGTCTCCCCGCCTGCCTCCCAATGACTGCTGGGATAGGCTCCAGCATCCTGTGACCCCAATTGGGATAAGCGGCTTGAATAATGGATGGATGGAAGTCATAGTGGTGTATCATTTTGAGTAGTATGTAGGTTCTCCATACCAGGCCTGAACCACATTTGTAATTTTATCATTTTAACCTCCAAACATGTCTCTGGGATGCTCACTGGCAATGCAGTGAGCATCAGAACTATCGGAAAGACCCAGGATGTGTTAACCTCCACCCATATGTCTTTATGCATGCTCAGTAATCCAGGTAAGGAAATCACAGAAAGGTGAATCAGTTCATCTAGACACAATGTTCTCCCACTAAACGTTGTGTCCAGATGAACTGATTCACCTTTCTGTGACTCCACCCATATGCTACTCCAAACATGTCTAAACAAACCCTCAGACTTACTAGCTCTTTGTTTGAACACTACTATTGCACCTCACCTCACCTAGGTCGTCCGTCAAGATGTCCCTACTATTGTAAACCTTTTGGGAGTGAGGAGGTATGGGATGGACCTGCTGATAGAGGATTACCTGCTGATAGAGGCTTTTAATGTCATGCATTCTTATTCTTAACCCACTTAATCCCATTTATTATTTCTTTCATTTTCTCTGTCCTTCTCTTTTGGAGCCTCTTCCTTGCCCTCCATGCTGAGACAGATGAATCCACATCTCATATGAAGTTATACACCCATATGCTCAGCATGGACCCGATCAAGCTCAAATGGACAAATACAGATTTTTGCTCCATGAGCTTTGCATAATGTGTGAGCGTTAAAGGGACATTGCAGTTTTTGGCCACTAGTAGAGCTACTGAGCAAAGGGGCTCCCCGTACTATAACAAACACACTAACTTCCTCTTAAGGTAAACATTGGAGCCTTGTACTGTAAACGTCGTAGCCTTCAAAATATCGATAATTAAGATTTGGGTTTTAACAACATATTGTACGTCTGCACGAGTGAAGTTATGAATGTAAACCAACCTGTGTTTCTTTACATGGGAAACTCGGTTCAACACAGTTCACCTTTGAATAGAATACGTCACTTGTCATAATGCACAGTGTACAACATTTACTTTTCTGGGGGGAGGGACATTCAGATGACATTTACACACGCAGAATCATTTTCAGTTTGTAGATTACATGCATCAGACATAACAAACAGGAAATAGCACAAGGAGCAGGCCATGTGTCCATAGTGCCCTGTTTATTATATGGAGGAATTTACCATAGAGCCCCATACTAACACTGGGCAGCTTTTCACGCCTTGAGAGTCTATAATAAGACCGTCCACAATTATGCCATTCATGAAATTACAGAACAGAGAACAATTCTTTTTTTGGTCACTTGGGAATACTTTTTTTCATTACATTAAGGCTAAATATTTACACATGACCTTAGGTGGATAAGCACTGTCAAACATTATTGACCTTCTAGGCCAAATGTAGGCATAATGTTGGCAGAACAGTTCTGCAACACAAGCTCATTTTAAGTAACGTAGAACAAACAAACACACACAGTAATGGAAAAAACAAACAAACAAACAAAACTGTTTGATCATAAACATGTGGCGTCTCACACAGATGGTGTATTTTTTCTACATTGTTAGTAATCCAATTCCAAATATTTCTTGTATTTTTCAACACTTTCTCTATGCCTGTAATATTGCCCTCATTAAAATGTGCCCCTTTTTTCATCTGGCTGTAAGAACTGATTGCTTATTGATGCCAACAAGCATAAAGGCATGCTGCTGACATTACTTGCTTGCTAGGTGCCTGATGACAGGCAGAATGGCTCTTTTGTCTCAGCCTTGCTCAGAGGCATGTGCTTAGCATTTCTGCAGACCAACTTCAAACTGTAACAATGACAGAGCTGACTATGTGAGATTATTTCCTCTGACTCAACCCTACTCATTCAGCTGATTTTATGGTGGAAGTATTTTTGCAGGGTAGGGGTTTTCTGTGACACGTTTTCTGAGTCAGACTCATAACAATTTAACATTCTACAGATGGCCACTGCACCAGTTTGGGCTTTCCTTGCTCCATGGCAGAGTAGTTTTGAGGGGCTGGGAGGACATCTGCCTTTTATTTCTGGTGTCAATACTGCCCATTAACATATTACCACCTCAGCATGAGGTAATTTCCCTGTTTGACCTAATAACCCAAAGTTTTTGTCTTGATGCATGCTCAATAATCCAGGTAAGGAAGTCCAAGTAAGGACCAAGTGTGTCTGCTCCTGAAGCTGTATCTTCAGTCCACATACTTCACATACAGGGGGCAGTACTATAGGCAGAGGCATGGGTGTGCTATGAGTTCCCAGTTTCACCTATAGTGGCCAACTTGTATATGGAGGAAGTGGAAAGGGGGCTCTGATGTCCTATCCAGGGACACTACCTAACCATTGGTTCAGATTTGTGAACGACACCTGGGTTAAAATTAAATCTCAGGACTTACCACATTTCACCGACCACATTAACTCTGTGGACAACCACATCAAGTTCACCAGGGAGGATGTGAAAAATGAAAGGTTAGCCCTCTTGGACTGTGAAATTGCAATTGGTGATGGGGGATATTTGATTGTTGATGTTTACTGTAAACCGACACATACTGATCAGTACTTAAGGTTTGACTCTCATCATCCACTGGAGCACAAACTAGGAGTCATCAGGACGCTGTACCACCGAGCTAACAATGTCCCCACTGACACAGCGGCCGGGGAAAGGGGAGAAATCCCACAGTATACAGGCCCTGGGTAAGTGTAGTTATCCTAACTGGGCGTTTGTCAAAGCCAGGAAGATGCCCAAACAGTGCACCAGCCGATCGAAGAGAGGAGAAGGACAGCAGCTGCCTAAGTGTAAACCAGTGGGGATTCTGTATGTGACGGGAGTGTCGGAAAAGTTGAGATGCATATTTTCCAAACACTGTGTCTGAGTTGCTCTCAAACCCCAAAACGCGCTGTGCCAGAGATTGGTCCACCTCAAGGATCAGGTCTCCTGGCACAAACGGAGCAATATAGTGTACGCTGTTAAGTGTTGGCAGGATTGCCGGGACTTGTACATTGGAGAAACTAAACAGACGCTGGGTAAGAGGATGGCACAACACAGAAGAGCTAACACCTCAGGCCAGGACTCCACAGTCTGCATCCAGTGGCCACTCTTTCAAGGATGAGGATGTGCACATCCTTGATAGGGTGGAACGCTGGTTTGAATGGGGAGTCAAAGAGGCCATCTATGTGAAGAGGGCACAACCATCCCTGAACTGGGGGGGGGGGGGGGGCTATGAGGACATCTGTCGCCATCTTACAATGCTGTTATGGCAACCATTCCCCAATCCTCTGTAAATAGTACACATGGCCATTGTAACTCTATGTTATGGTCATGGCAATTTGCATATGAAACCAAATGCTGGTTTCGGGCGTGATGCCACCGTATTGTTTATAAGGGTGGGGATACCTGCAGTTAGTTGAGACTGATGATATCACTTAGATGAGTGATGAAACGTTTCTCTAAATAAACATTGTGTTCAGATGAACTGATTCAACTTTCTGGGAACCTAAAGGTTTGATTGCCAGTGCATGTTGGGTGGGGCTTTGTTTACCCAGTCTTTTAACCTGAGGGTTGTGCACTGTGGCTCTGATTCATATAGAGGGGTTGTGCACCATGGCTCTGATTCATATAACCTGACTCAAGCTCGGATAAATATTAACCAAGCACCATAACTTATTTAGTGTGGATGATCTTGGCAGGCACCTGTAATTGAAAAGAACTCATTCTATGCCTTTTGGGGCAACGACGTCCCACCATTCCTCCCCCAGTTCCATTCTATATGTTTTAAATCATTCATTTCTTGCCATTCTTGACTTGGGGACAGGCTGGAGGACTGATGTAGTAATTCACGGGGCTCCCATCGCAAATAGCTACACAACCCCCAAATAACCTTCACTCAATCACTCACACAAGCCAACCCCTTTGCCTACCTTCATCTCCGCTGTCTCAAGCCTGGCTGTCCACCTTATATCCTCATTTGCTAAAAGGCAAGTTAAAGCCCCATAAAGCATGTCAGACTTGACAACTCATTCACATCAGCAGCATAATTAAATGGCAAAAAGCTCTTTTCCCTCTGTTTAGGAGTCAGACTGGGCACTGTGCACGTAGCCGATGTGGTTTTATTGATGTTGCAGTAGTGCTTCTGAGTTAAGTGGACCGTTTTGAAACTCTAGAATGTAAGTACGTTAGAATGCATGCTTAAAATCAGTGTTTTGACACATGATGGCATCTTGCCAAAGTATTTTATTGATTTGGAATGGAGTGATTAGTAAATGTGTCAGTGAGTTAGTAGAGACAAGCTTATCAGCGGTGGTGTGAGTCAGGACAGAGTTGAACACAGAGGTGTAAAACAGCCAATTCCATACAAAGCAATGACACAACCCTGCAGGGTGTGTACCCCCACCGCCCCACTCCTCAATCTAACAAAGAGGTGATCCGTCTGCAGAAGACTCTCGGTGCATGCTGAATAATCCAGGTAAGGCTATCACAGAAAGTTGAATCAGTTCATCATAAACATTGTGTCCAGATGAACTGACTCAACTTTCTGTGAGTCTGCAGAAGAGTGTAATTTCAGTGCTGGAAATATAAATGTAAATTATTTGAAGAAAGGTAGACTTTTACTGCATGGCAAAAAAATGACACCCCAAAGGTGTCATTTTTGCCTGGGCTGGGGTGGTGTGGCGGTCTATTCCGTTGCCTACCAACACGGGGATTGCTGGTTTGGGTCCCTGCGTTACCTCCAGGTTGGTCGGGCGTCTCTACAGACACAGTTGGCCGTATCTGCGGGTGGGAAGCCGGATGTGGGTATGTGTCCTGGTCGCTGCCGTACTGCCTCCTCTGGTCGGTCAGGGCGCCTGTTCGGGGGGGAGGGGGAACTAAGGGGAATAGCATGATCCTCCCACACGCTATGTCCCCCTGGTGAAACTCCTCACTGTCGGGTGAAAAGAAGCAGCTGGCAACTCCACATGTATTAGAGGAGGGATGTGGTAGTCGGCAGCCCTCCCTGGGTCGGCAGAGCAGGTGGAGCAGTGACCAGCACAGCTCGGAAGGCAAAAGAAAAAGAAGAAAAAAAGACACCTTTGCTCATTCCAAATCTAATTTTACTGTCACATTACCTTGCATCACAACCAATAAAATGGGTATAGTAAGTTAATGAAATCATCATTTTTTTATTTAATTTGCCCCTGGCTTTCTGTTTTCTGTCTGGGGACTTTATTGTTTACTTCACCAAATTTCGTAAATGTGGTAATGTGGTGTGAATGATTTTTCTGTTACCCGGCTAACATGCTAGCAGCAAAGGTTGCGATAGCTGCTGTTAATGGATGCTCCTGCTATGTGGCTGGCCTCAGCACCGTCTCAGGGCTGGCTAGCTGGCTCACGTGGTCCGCTGGACAGCATTCTTTCCTACCTTACATAACAAGAGTAGTGTTGAAGTTCATTAAAATAAATGTTTTACTCCTTAAATGGGGAAAGTGGTGAGGTAAACTGAAGTGTATCCAGTTTTAAGTATAAAGAGGTTTTTGTAATGATGCTTATCTATTCATTTATTTTTTTTATGGAGTCTCAGTACAGCCTCTAAATAAGGTTTTTTTTCTGTAAGACAGCAAAATCAGAGTCTGTGTATAAACACTGGCAGGCTTTTATATGCTTCACTTTAATCGGCTTCATTTTTCTTGTATACATTGTCTTTATTCCCCTGAAAGTCTGTTATTGATTTGTGTCTGATATTTTACTTGTGTGACGTATCAGATTTATTCATTGTCACTATCAGCATATCATATAGATGCAGTTTAAATAATATTAAAATGTATTTTACAGACAATATCTTCACCAATAAAGTTCATTCTTTGTTCGTTTGTGGCAGGGAACAATCTGTTGCATGTATTATCAGAGTTCTGTGTGTTGTGACGAATCTTCATTCACGTTGATTGCACAATTTAGAAAGTATAGCAAGCAAGGAGCTGTGCCAGAATGGCTTCAAACCTGTCAATGACCTCATTATTATTATTTGTGTATATATGCACACACACACACACTTACTTCCAATATGCCTCTTCCTTAGCAGATTCCTCAGTCATGTGTGGAATACAGATGGGTTTAGGCTTGCTGGGTAGTTTCTCATTGTCACAAGACACTCATTACACCAAGCGGCTGTCATAACATTGTTGAGTAAGTTTCTCCATTACATCTGAAACTCTGATTCCTGGTTGAGCTATTCACACACTGACTGGGACGGTGGTGGCCTACAACTTTGAAAACTGGGTGTGTGACCAGAGGTAACTCTGTGGAAAAATTAGAAAAGTAACATTCTCCGCTCTCTTACTGCTGAGGTGCCCTTGAGCAAGTCGCTTAACTCCCAAATGCTCCTGTGGCAAATGATAGGAGACTGTAGCTGCACATGGTAGCGGGTGGGAATGTGTGCAAACTTGCCTTCCCTTTGCAATTTTATGCCTGTTGTAAATAAGAATATGCCTTGTCGATGGGGTGCAGTAGAACATGTTCTAGTGAGGGATGACGACATATTTAAGTTGCACAATCCAGACATGTTGAGCACTGGGAAGTATAGTGTTAATAGGAATGAACCAAACTTGGCAGTGAAGGGAAAAGGAGAGAGCGATGAGATTGTGACACACCCTGGAGTTCCTGGAGGGGGCTGCTTTATTTGAGTGTGATAATCAAGGACTGTTTATCAAGTGAGATACGAGACCTGACACTGCGGTGCAATGAAACGGCGTAGTACAAGACCCCACCTGCGGTACAGACGATAGAAAACTGATTTTGAGTGAATACGTACGTGTGGGAACTGTGATTTGGCTATTCTGCCCTTCGTATTAACTGTAGCCTGGTTCTAATAGCAACCTCCTACGTCATTTAGAAAGGGTTCACCAAATTATAACATAGACTTTTTTTTTTTAAACTAAAAATGTCTTCTAATTGGAAATACATTACAATTATAATTTGTGTTCTTCTTCACTGAGTAAATTATTAACCTTATCCACAAAGTGAGCACCAGGCACCGGGAAAGTTTCATCTGTCATTAATAATAATACTAATTTTGTTTATATAGCACCTTTAAATCAATGTTACAAAGTGCTTCACAAAAAAAAAGCATTAATGCAATCTTTTTTTATTTTCGATGAAACATTTAAGATTAATTTTCCATTAGCGTTAATGCATGCTAATGGAAAATTAATCTAATATTTCTATATATATAGTATATATTACATGGTAGCCCAGTGGTTAGAGCAGTTGCCTCACAGCAAGAATGTTCTGGGTTCGAGCCACGGGGTAGTCCAACCTTGGGGGTCATCCCGGGTCGTCCTCTGTGTGGAATTTGCATGTTCTCCCTGTGTCTGGGTTTCCTCCAGGTGCTCCAGTTTCCTCCCACAGTCCAAAGACATGTAGGTCAGATGAGTTGGCCGTACTAAATTGCTCCTAGGTGTGTGTGTGTGTGTGTGTGTGTGTGTGTCTGTGTCTGTGTCTGTGTGTGTGTGTGTGAGAGAGAGAGCCCTGTGTGATGGCCTGGCAGCCAAGGTGTGTCCCTGCCTGCTGCCTAGTGACTGCTGCGATAGGCTCCAGCATCCCCGCAACGCTGAGAGCAGGATAAGCGGTTCAGATAATGGATGGATGGAGATATATATATACACACACACACACACACACACACACACACACACACACACACACACACACAGTATGGACAAAAGTATTGGGACACATGGCCATTACACATACAGGAGCTTCTATGATATCCCATTCTAAATCCATAGGCATTAATATGGAGTTGCCCCCCCCCCTTTTTTTTTTTTTGCAGCTATAACAGCTTCCACTCTTCTGGGAAGGCTTTCCACAAGATTTTGGAGTGTGTCTGTGGGAATTTTTGCCCATTCATCCAGAGGAGCATTTGTGAGGTCATGCACTGATGTTGGAAGGGAAGACCTGGCTCGCAATCTCTGTTCTAGTTCATCCCAAAGGTGTTCGATGGGGTTGAGGCCAGCTCTCTGTGCAGGCCAGTCAAGTTCTTCCACACCAAACTCACCCAACCATGTGTTAATGGACCTTGCTTTGTGCACTGGGGCACAGTCATGCTGGAACAGAAAAGGGCCCTCCCCAAACTGTTCCCACAAAGCTGGAAGCATAGACTTGTCCAAAATGTCTTGGTATGTTGAATCATTAAGATTTCTCTTCACTGGAACTAAGGGGCCTAGCTCAACCCCTGAAAAACAACCCCATACCATTATCCCTCCTCCACCAAACTTTACAGTTGGCACACTGCAGTCAGGCAGGTAACGTGCTCCTGGCATCTGCCAAACCCAGACTCATCCATCAGACTGCCAGATAGAAAAGCGTGATTTGTCACTCCACAGAACACGTTTCCACTGCTCCAGAGCAATGTACCATATTCTATAAGATCATCATATGTTTGTAGCTTGGCTGTCCTGTGAGAATCACATATCTCTAAAAAAAACAGAAAAACAGCCTGATTTCAGCTTTGTGATTTATATGGATTTTCCAACTAATCCCAAGAGGGTTTTAGATGGTTTATTCAGATTAAGAAGTAGGAGAATTTTCCAACCCATAAAGGAACATGCCATCCTTCAGTTTATCACAAACACTCAAATTCAACACGTGGTTTTCACTGGGCAGGAATGGCATGAACAATTATCTGAAAAATAACTAGTAACTAAAACTGTCAGACAAATGAAGTGAAATAAAAACTACAATATTTGTCTCCGAGATGTCGTGGAGTAGAAGTACAAAGTTGCATAACATAGAAATACTCAAGTAAATTACAAGTACCTCAAATTTGTGCTTCAGGACTGTACTTGGTTACAGTGCATCCGGAAAGTATTCACACCCCCTCACTTTCCCCACATTTTGTTATGTTACAGCCTTATTCCAAAATAGATTAAATTCATTTTTTTCTCTTCAATCTACACACAATACCCCATAATGACAAAGTGAAAAAGGTTTTGTAGAAATTTTTGCAAATTTATTAAAAATAAAAAACTGAAATATTGCATGTACATAAGTGTTCACACCCTTTACTCAGTACTTGGTTGAGGCACCCTTGGCAGCGATTACAGCCTCAAGTCTTCTTGGGTATGAAGCTACAAGCTTGGCACACCCATATTTGGGGTATTTCTCCCATTCTTCTCTGCAGATCCTCTCGAGCTCTGTAAGGTTAGATGGGGAGCGTTGCTGCACAGCTATTTTCAGGTCTTTCCAGAGATGTTCAATGGGGTTCAAGTCTGGGCTCTGGCTGGGCCACTCAAGGACATTCACAGACTTCTCCCGAAGCCACTCCTTCGTTGTCTTGGCTGTGTGCTTAAGGTCGTTGTCTCGTTGAAAGGTAAACATTCGCCTCAGTCTGAGGTCCTGAGTGCTCTGGAGCAGGTTTTCATCAAGGATCTCTCTGTACATTGCTCCATTCATCTTTTCCTCGATCCTGACTAGTCTCCCAGTTCCTGCTGCTGAAAAACATCCCCACAGCATGATGCTGCCACCACCATGCTTCACTGTAGGGATGGTATTAGCAAGGTAATGAGAGGTGCCTGGTTTCCTTCAGACGTGACGTTTGGCATTCAGGCCAAAGAGTTAAATCTTGGTTTCATCAGACCAGAGAATCTTGTTTCTCATGGTCTGAGAGTCCTTTAGGTGCTTTCTGGCAAACTCCAAGCAGGCTGTCATGTGCCTTTTACTGAGCAGAGGCTTCCGTCTGGCCATTCTACCCTAAAGGCCTGATTGGTAGAGTGCTGCAATTGATGGTTGTCCTTCTGGAAGGTTTTCCCATCTCCACAGAGGAACGCTGGAACTCTGTCAGAGTGACCATCGGGTTCTTGGTCACCTCCCTGACCAAGGCCCTTCTCCCCCGATTGCTCAGTTTGGCTGGGCAGCCAGCTCTAGGAAGAGTCCTGGTGGATCCAGACTTTTTCCATTTACGAATGATGGAGACCACTGTGCTCCTCGGGACCTTCAAAGCTGTAGAATTTTTTTGTACCCTTCCCCAGATCTGTGCCTTGATACAATCCTGTCTCGGAGGTCCACAGACAATTCATTTGACTTCATGGCTTGGTTTCTGCTCTGACATGCAACCCTAACCCTTATATAGACAGGTGTGTGCCTTTCCAAATCATGTCCAGTCAATTAAATTTACTACAGGTGGATTCCAATCAAGATGTAGAAACATCTCAGGGATGATCAGTGGAAACAGGATGAACCTGAGCTCATTTTTGAGTGTCATAGCAAAGGGTGTGAATACTTATGTACATGCAATATTTCAGTTTTTTATTTTTAATAAATTTGCAATAATTTCTACAAAACCCTTTTCACTTTGTCATTATGGGGTATTGTGTGTAGATTGATGAGAAAAAAAAGGAATTTAATCCATTTTGGAATAAGGCTGTAACCTAACAAAATGTGGGGAAAGTGAAGGGGTGTGAATACTTTCCGAGTGCACTGTACATTACACCACTGGTGCTTAGTCATGTTGACTGTGTTAAGTCATTGTGTCTATTTCCTAGAAATAAGCTCTCCTTTCAGATTTACAAGAGCTGCACAGATTTTTAGTATCGTGTCCATTTTAGGGACCAAATTAATAGGCATCAGTTTGTGAGAGGATCTTGCACACTTTAAGACGCCTTATTGCTCATTCAAAGTGAACGTGAACATTTTCAGTGCATCGTGTGCGAGTGACCTGCTCATTTGTTAGCTGGCATTTCTCACGCGTAAATGCAGGCATGATTAAGCATACATTCTGTTCCTCTAGCAAGTCCCTTATGAAGCCACGGCCCCCCATCACCTTATCTCCAGCATGCAAATGGTCAAGAAACCCTGAGTTCTGTGTAATGAACCTATCACTACATTTGCCACCGCAAGCCTCTGAAATTAACATAAGAATTCCAGATGGAGCAGTTGCTACAAGGTACTTGACAGTATTATTGGCATTGTAGTGACTGTAAGATTCAGTTCTCAAGTCCAGATTTTTAGCTTTCTGCAAAACACTTTCTGTGCAGTCAATTACACAAGTTGTGTTTGGAAAATTGTCCTTAAAAACCTGTGGCAAGGTGGTCTTTATTGTTTCACGAGGCAGCCCAGCAATCACATCCATCTAGAATCTCAGTGTTTTACTGACCTGACCAGGTGACCTTTTGAAGCGTCTTGCTAAATCTGTTCTATCTTAGTTTCATCAGCAGGAAGACCACCCCACCCCCACTGCACATCAATAATGAAGTGGTTCATATTGTGGATAACAACATCAAATTCCTGGGAATCCACATAACAAAAGAACTCACATGGTCACTCAACACCTCCCACCTGGTGAAGAAAGCACAACAGAGGCTTTTCTTCCTCAGGAAACTTAAACAAGCCGGTCTCCCTTCTTAGCTGCTGGTCAACTTTTACAGAAGTACAATAGAAAGCATCCTCTGTCGATGTGTCACAGTGTGGTATGCCAGCTTCACATCAGAGAACAGGAAGGACTTGGCCCGGGTGGTATAGACAGCACAGAGGATTATGGGAGCTGTGCTCCCAAACCTGGATGCTGTATATGCTGGCCGCCTACAGAGGAAAGCCAGCAACCCACCCAGGTCACTGTCTGTTTGTTCCTTTGCCATCGGCGAAAAGATACCGCACCATCAAAACCCGGACTAAAAGGCTGAGGAACAGCTTCTTCCCCAGAGCTGTAGCCTCCATGCCCCCCCCCCCCCACACACACACACACATCTGCCTATAGCTGCTGAGGACTAACTGGTACTAAAGCTGCTGCAATATGGACAACTATGTGCAATAACCCCATGCACTTTTTTGAACTTTAAAAGCTGCTGCTATCTGTTATTGTCTTAATCATTATGTCTTAATCATTTTTGCTACCTCACTTATTTTTACTACCTCACATATTTATACTAAATGTTGTTTGTCCTTGTTTTTTACTTCTTTTTTTTTTTTTTAATCATTTACCTTGTCTAGTTTTGCTGGTCTGAGAGTCACCAAATTAAATTTCGTTGTGTGTACACAATGACAATAAAGTATCTTATCTTATCTTATCTTATCTTATCTTATCTTATCTTATCTTATCTTATCTTATCTTATCTTATC
The DNA here is from genome assembly GCF_029633865.1 of Lampris incognitus. NCBI lineage: Eukaryota > Metazoa > Chordata > Actinopteri > Lampriformes > Lampridae > Lampris > Lampris incognitus. Next base: position 49,937,798 of record NC_079214.1, on the reverse strand, counting down.
TTATCTTATCTTATCTTATCTTATCTTATCTTATCTTATCTTATCTTATCTTATCTTGTCTTGTCTTGTCTTGTCTTGTCTTGTCTTGTCTTGTCTTGTCTTGTCTTGTCTTGTCTTGTCTTGTCTTGTCTTGTCTTGTCTTGTCTTGTCTTGTCTTGTCTTGTCTTGTCTTGTCTTGTCATCAACAGGATTTGGTCTACAACTGGCATTGATGATGATGTGGGGGCAAAACCTTGTAAGCGAGACACAAGAGTGTTGAACTCTAGTAGTGGAATCCCTGTGTAGAGCAGGCAGTCTGCATCATCTTTCAGTGTAACATCTGCAACAGACAGCGACCTCTCAGGGGGTGGTGTTGTCGTCAAGCCACATGGGATGGTTGCTCCTTTGGAGTAACTGTGGTCCTCCATTGCTGGGTCTGCCCCACTGTGTTTGAGCATCATGACAAGTCTTTGAAATAGGACCTGGCCCCTCAGAAACATCCATCTCACCAGACTCATCTGCAGGTAATACATAAAGTGCATATTTAGGTCACAACATTTTTTTACATTTTTTGTTATTTAACCTTTATTACACAGGTAACCCTGTTGAGACAACGAGGTCTCATTTTCAAGAGAGACCTGTCCTGGAACAAACATAAACAATACAATACAACACTGAGTTACAGACAGACAGGTTGATCAGTACAAAACACAAAAAAACGTGAGATGTATTGCCTCAGTCGTTATCAATTCAAGCAGATGGAAAAGTACACAAAGATTGACAGAAATTAAATGGACACATTTAAAGTACAATTTTCAGATAATATGAATTAATGATTAGTTCATGATATTATTTGTGGAGGATTTGGAAAGGCAAATAATAATAACAAATTAGGGCTACTTTAAATAAACCATTTTAAACACTGTGCCTTACTTGTAGCTGTTGTCAGACTATTCTCTACTGCAAATAAGCACTCTAAACCAAGTGTTGTTGTATGGGGGACCAGGGTTGGCTAATCAGAATCTAACTTGCACACAGACATCAGGATATATAGCCTAGGGTTGATATTTTCAAAATAAATATTCTGTATGTTGGTTAAAACAGGGAATTAAATTAGCACCTGCCAAATGAAGGGTAACGTTAAATGTCCATGGCAAGTAAAACATTTTAGGTCACCTGCCTGTCGCCATGGCAGACAGGTTTTTCTTGTACTAATAATATTTTAAAAAAACAGTGCTCAAGTTAAGAATAGTCATTCTGAAAGCTGAAAAAAAACGTGATGTAAACAAAGCGAACAAAGGAGTCGACATTACATTAACTTACCTGGTGTTGTGACGTGATGAGTCCTGATGAGTCGGTGTCTCTTCTCAGGTGGCCTCTCGTAACCCAGAAAAAGTGTTGGGTAAGGGTTATCCAACGTTGGCTTCTTATCAGCAAGGTGAAACGAGCAAACACAAAGCGTTTGAGGGTGCTTTTTTAAAGTTTAAGTTCTTTAGCCAGTTTCTTTTTGCCTCGTCGTCTTGTGGGAGGTGATGGAAGGTGTACCATCGCTGACAGGAAGAGTCTGGTTTAGTTTTAGGCTTATGATCGAAGCACTCCCGTTTAAGCCATTCATTCAGTTTTGTCTGGTTATACGTACAACAACGAACAGCACGTTGTCCCCGAGCTCCGTAACAACATTTTATATGTAGGTTAGCAACTTTTATCGTCTTTTTTTAAACATTAATAATAATAATAATCATCATCATCATCATTACATTTATATAGCGCTTTTCTAGACACCCAAAGCACTTCACATTGAAGGGGGTAACTCACTTCAACCACCACCATAGGTTGCTCCGTGGGGGCAACCACATCTTGCCCTGAGGGGGCCATTTACAAAGTGTCATATATACATAACAAGTGTCTATTATTGCACCATGCTGTCATGGCCTGTGGGGAAAAAACTTCCTATGTCTGGTGGTTGGAAGAAAGACCCTTGTCCATGAGCAGACATGTATTCAGCATCCGTCCCCTGAATCCTGCAGGTACAAAACATCTGTAGATGGTCCACCAACTGATGGCCAGCATCAGTCTGTCAGTTCATAAGCAAACATCCACCCTGCCCTAGTGCCCCTTTGGCAAGACACAAAATCTCTACTAGTCCAAGTGAAGCAATAGCTGACACTTCTTCAGCCAAATCTGCCACTAGCCTGTGATACTGCTCCCACCGAACACCGAAAGTATTACCCATAATTGTTTCCCCAGTGACCCCCCCCCCCAGGAAACTCGTGGATGGCTCCTGCAAGGAGTATGTCTCCTACAGAGAGTAGTCATCTGTGTGGCTTCATTTTACTTCAATAATTACTTTAACCGCACACTCATAAACTCTGTATGTCATTAACCATTTACTACTAAATGCACAAGGAAACACTAAAGAAGGATGCAGTCAATCCTGGACATTAACAGCTTACACTTGTTTGAAACATATAAACATAAAAATTAGGCCGGGTTTACCCAGCACATGCAATGTAGTCCGCTCTTAAATCAGACGTGATTAAAGTGTAGTTTCAGTGTCTGGTCTCATTTCTCTGCACGCTGCACACAGCTTTTAACAAAAGTACTTTGGTACTATGCTTCATATCTTAGATCCATATGGGCCCAGGCTTCATACTGTACCAAATAGCAGCCTATATTTGTGTATTCCTGTGGTTAATGGCTCTTTGTTACATATATGGGCACCAACGTAAATTAATAGTAATCATAAAGATAATAAACGTCCAATCTCCTATGAATTATCACTATCCAAGTGAAAATGCTTTTGTCACCAAACTGCCTTAATGAAAATAGCTGTTTAGTCGTTTCAGGTTGTTACATTGAGAGACATACCTAGATACCCTGTGTACGTTCTGCTCTGCAGCCAGAGTAACCAAGAAGACAATGTCTGTGTAAAATCCCGTGTGTGTGGTCTGTGGACCTTTCTTTACCATACCCCCAATGGGTTCGCCACTGTTTTCACATATTGGTTTGGTAGCACAATTTTTCCTCCTACTACCCTCCACCCAACCAGAACCAGTGTTTTTACCCTAAATAAAGACAGCAGCCCCCCCCCCCCCCAATCTAACCAAGGTTCATATGTTGTCCCCAGTATTGTCCAGCAGCACGTACACTAAAATGCACCCTCATGCCCAATCTAAAAATAGTCCAAAAGACTGTGATGCTCTAGGACCTCTGAAAAGTAAAGAGGACAAGAAGATGGGGGAGCCCTGACCAAGACCCTCTTTGGTTGAAACACATTGGTGTTTTTATGTACCTGCCGAAAGCCATTAGAATAAATACTTATTAATTTTCCTACGTGACTTCAGCCCCCATCTTTACCTTTTGTAGCACATAGAGAATCACAGTCTTTGGACTGTTTTTATCTCTCCTGTTGGCTCTGTCCCTTGTTCTGTGGGCACCACCTATTAATATTCTCACATCCACCCTTCACCCTTATGTCTTTTGTTTGTGGTCCAGTGCTTTTCTGTGTGACTTTTTTGTGACTTGTGTGTGTCGTGATGGAGAAGCTCATAGTGTTATCATTATTACAGTATTACTGTTATTAAAGTGGCTGTAGACAACGTTTCAGCTCTCTCTCTCTCTCTCTCTCTCTCTCTCTCTCTCTCTCTCTCTCTCTCTCTCTCTCTCTCTCTCTCTCTCTCTCTCTCTCTCTCTCTCTCTCTCTCTCTCTCTCTCTCTCTCTCTCTCTCCCCCCCCCAGCATGTTCAAGTGTTTTTATTGTTTGCGCCGCTGTTGCAAAGACAGCTGGTTCACTTTCCGTTTATCAGCAGCCTGGCTACTGTCCAAAGTAAGAAACAACTGTAAGAATCCCAATTTCAACTAGAAACCCTGATCTCAGTGCTCTGATAAAGGCAGTGTAAAACATCCGGTAGTATTAGTAAGTAGGCAGGTTGTGTTACTTACTAATCCAGCAGAAAGAATGACTGCCGAATGTCAGTTTGGAATCCTCTCAAGTCCCTGGTGTTGTATCGAACTCTGTTTCCCCGTCGAGATCTGTTTCCCCCTAGCCAGAGTTCAATACGGGACACTTGATTAACATTAACCTAACTTCAACCTCAACCTAATGTTAACCTCAACCTAACGTTAACCTCAACCTAATGTTAACCTCAACCAAACCACTAGAACAACCAAGACAGTCATTATGGCCATTTTGGATTTTCAAAGTTTAATTTTGTGTAAAAAAAAGATGCAGACCTGCCGCTCCCTGAATGCTCCTAAAATTGCATATATTTGCATGAAAATTAGTTTTAGATCAATCGCACACAAAAAAAAGTTATAATAGGAGCTTCCTAAAACGACCATGGGTGGTCATCATTTTGTGCAGTTGATTTAAAACTAATTTTAATGCAAATAACTATATACAATTTTAGGAGCATTCAGGGAGTGGCAGGTCTGCCCCCCCCCACAAAGTTATTAAACTTTGAAAATCCAAAACCGTCAAAATGACAGCCTTGGGGAATCAGACCTAGATGGGGAAACAGAGTTCGATACAACACTGGAGCTCGCTCCATCAAGTGAATAGCTGACCGAGGTTCCCTCTTGTTTGACCTTTTTCTATCACTCTCCAACTTTGCCTTCTTTTCCTCCTCCCCCAACGGGGTTGTTTTTCTCTTGCTGGGTAGAGTTTCCACTGCCACTTAGGTTGTTCCACTGTCCGTCACTTCTGATAGTTACTGGGAAAAACAAAAGCGTTATCCTGTTCCTATTTTGGTTGTGTAATGATTGATACACTTCCTTTGTGCCATAAATCGAGCCTTCACTGTCCTATGAGATCGCACCCGGTGGCAGACAGAACGGCATGGTGAAAGCAAGGCTTATAGGGAACCAATCTAAATGCTGATAGTGTCGTTCTATAGCCATCACGATGTGCAATCAATATTTACTTTGTAATATTAACTTGAAGCAAAAAAGTTGTCTACTGCCAATTTAAAGCACAGTTTTTATGTTTATTATTATTATTATTATTATTATTAGTAGTAGTAGTAGTAGTAGTAGTAGTAGTAATGGTACATTATTAGCATAGTAGTAGAAGTTGTTGTAATGTGAGTGAAACACTACTTTTTAAGTATCTCGCTCTGATAATGACAGCAAGGCAAGAGCATCATAGAAGGATAATTTTCCAGTGAATTGGTAGAAAAATTCAGTTTAAAAAGATTTCAAATGAAGAGTCTAGCACTGGGCCTTCAAAGAATGAATGCTGAAATAAAAATAAATAAATAAATAAAAACTATGTTGCAATTTAAAAGAACAGCGAGATTAACCTTGTCACCAACAATACTAGATGTTTTAAGGCTCTAACTGATTTACATTGAGTAAATTGAACATATTAGATTGTCACATTGGGTTATTTTAAACCAATTAAAAGATACTTGTGTTTGCTGTGAAAGCTTTAAACCAATTAAAAGATACTTGTGTTTGCTGTGAAAGCCTTCGTGCGCTGTTTGACATGACCTCTTCTCTCCGTCTCTCACCAGGACATCCGTCCTCTGACCTCAGGCAGATGTTAGTTCTACACCAGCGGCAGCAGCTACATCTATGACAGTGTGTTTGCTGCTGTAAGTACCACAGGACATACTTTCTGTGTATGTGTTTGTGTGTGTGTGTGAGACCAAAGAGCTGATGGGCAGGAACAGTCACACTCATGACAAACTTTGAAATGTCTTACTATTCTGATTCTGATTCTGATTTACAGGGATTTAATTTATCATTATTTATTTATTTATTGCCAAGGCTGACTCACGACTTACAGTTAATAATTATAACAATGTAATATTTATTACAAAGGGCTTTACAACTAGGTAAAAACTAGTAAATGAATGGGGGCGTCCGGGTGGCGTGGCGGTCTACTCCATTGCCTACCAACACGGGGATCGCCAGATTGAATCCCCGTGTTACCTCCGCCTTGGTCGGGCGTCTCTGCGGGTGGGAGGTCGGATGTGCGTATGTGTCCTGGTCGCTGCACTGGCGTCGCCTCTAGTCGGTCAGGGCGCCTGTTTGGGGGGAGGGGGAACTGGGGGGTAATATCGGAGGAGGCATATGGTAGTCTGCAGCCCTTCCCGGATCAGCAGAGGGGGTGGAGCAGTGACCGGGACAGCTCAGAGGGGCAAGGGGTAATTGGCTAGATACAGTTTGGAAGAAAAAGGGGGGGGGGGCCAAAAAACAAAAAAATAGTAAATATATGAAACAACCACTACACACTTGAAATATTCAGTTTCACAAAATAAACTAAAACCAAATTGAAACCGAACCAAACAAATTAAGTAAAAATAGGGGATACAGTCAATGAAATGCAGGTAAACAAAGCAGAGGAGAAAACTTGAAAAAGGAGTGAAACGGAAAAGCGAGCCGTCCTTGTGAGAATGCCAAATTAAAGAGGTTTTTAAAGAAAAAAGAGAAAGCGAGTCTGGGTCACAAGAGAGAAGTGATACTAAAGAGTCGGTCACCTGTGTTTGTCCGTCCAGACCAAAGTGCCACCAATAGTCCTTGGTCAGAAGAGCTTCTCAGTGATATCCAAGGGTACTTTAGTACTTCCAGTTGAAGATGCATGGATAGAAAAAGGCTCTCCTCTGTTCCTGAGCCCTCTCAACACACTAACTACCTGACTGCTAACACCTCATATGTGCAACCAGGTGCACTGACCCGTCGGTTGGAGCATCTCTCAATCGGATGATATCTTCTTCCTTGCACTTGAACTAGTTTCCACGGGTGATGTTTCTCTCGGTGCTTCCAGGTTGACCCAGCTCTGCCTTCTTTCTCTCCAGGGTGCCGTGGTGTGAATGGTTTCAGTAGCTCAGTACTGAGTGGGAAATCAGACTTCTGGCTTTAAATGTGATGAGGAGAATTTGGAAACTAATCCTGCGTTTCATTGGGAGCAAACACAGCGATGCCAGAATGGAGGTGATAAGTGGCTGGTTTATAGTCGGAGGCCGAGCTGTTACATTTTGTCTGAGTTGAAGGTGTGATGCTACAGAGTGGCTATGGCATCTAAATAAGCAAATTGCAATAACGGAGGCCCGATTAAGCAAACTGCATGAATATCACAATCTCTCAAAGCACAATAATTTGTTGTTTTCTGCCGTTTCGGCTATAGGTAGGCAAACGTGTTTTGCTCTTTGCTTGACCACAAGGTAGCTTACATTACCAACCCTCCTTTGTTAATTCTGCTCCCTCTGTTTTTTTCCAAACTGCCTCCTCTTGCAGGTGCCTTGTCGTAACCTGAAGGAGTCCTGTAGCATGATAGTAAGGAGTGGGACCTGCTGCTGCTGTGATCTCTACGACTGTGCCAAGTGAGACAACTGCATTATCACTGTCATCATCATTATCATCTGCATCATCATCATCACCATTCTCTCTCACAGGTAATGCACACATGCCAATGTTATTTCGTGAACACTAACTCATCATTTTTACTTACTTACATTTTTACTTTTTTCTCAATCTTAACGCATAAGTTCCTCTAATGTTTTTCAGTAGTCACCGGGCTAGCCTGTGTCTGTGCAGATAGATACTTGCGCCATTTACTCGTGACTCTTCGGGAGGAAGCTTTGATTATTTTCAGTCCTTTCCTGTTAAGCGCACAGGCTGCTGTAATTAAATGTGCTATCTGGGGTAACTGTGTGCAGTTTAGAAAATAAACAAAACTCTTGTAAAGTTAGCTAAGCAACAACCCTCCTGTATTAACAGCTCCAGAACTCGTAAAGCAGATTTTCTGCAAGTTATCGATAGTGCCAAACAAGTAAAAGCTGTTTTGTGCTAAATATATACAAAGATGTCAGCCGCTTAACACAGTTATGTGTATTACACAGGGGAGGACACTAAAATGGGAAAGAGAAGACAAAGGACACAGGACAGGGTACATCAGCCAAATAGTCTCACCAAACTCTCGTTTCAAACAACACATCAAAACAGGGGTTCAATATAGATTTGTGAGGTGGGGGAGCCCTGATTCAAGCGGGCTGGCAGATGCGCATGCATGCTGAATATTGTATTTTATAAATAGCAGATAGGCCTACAATGAAGTAAATATAAATGCCATACCAGGCTTTTAATTATCTGTCTTACAAACAGACATTTTAAATATTCTGAATAACAAAATAATTGTAAATGTCATCACAAGTCTGTCAACAGTGGTGGTGTGTAAGAAGAGTAGACCCCTCCTCAGCGTGGTGACGCGAGGTCACTTTGAACTTGAATAAGTGGATCAAATAATTAGATATCACGAGACATTTTAGTGGTTTATGCCTATTTCAAGAATAGGTCAAGTGGAAAAATAATGTTGAAATAATCTGCGGGAACCTGGTGTGCCTGGCTCCGGCCCAATTTAACCCCTGTGTCGTAGGTTCGAATCTTATCAGTAACTTATGGTGCATGACATCTTATTTCTCTTTCATTATTTACCTCTCCGTTGGCTTCAAGCACACACTAATATTGACCAGAGCTGTCCTGTGTTTCAGTGGGGGCTACCTGAACAACTACTATGAGTTTGTTAGGGTGCGGAGCTGCCAAGATGTGGTGACTCTGTACATCCTGATCTGGATCTTTAGTAGCCTCAACCTGGTGGCTTTCTTCACAGGCATACTGACCACAGCAGTGCTGGGCAAAGTCAAATACCTGGTAATAAAGAAACAAAGAAAGAAAGAAAGACAGACACAAGAACCTCTCTACACCTCTTAAAACAAGCAAATAATGTAACAGGTCAAGACAAGGTGTCATCTGTATGGTGTCATGGGTATCGGCACAAATACTGGTCCAGTTATCTTAAATTGGTCTGATTACCTTAAAATGTCTTCTCTGGCTAGCACTGTACCCCTGACAAAAACATTTCAGCCAAATTCAAACAAGAGGCAGCCCTTACAGACTGGCTCATTGTAAATCAATAACTGGCTTGTTATGTGTAAACGCTGCTTAAGGTTGTAGACAGCTTTTATTCGTTCAGCCAAATCGACATCTACAGTTCAGGATTCTGGAATAGGTTTTGCATTATCCAAAAACAGATGAATGGTATGTGTGCCCATTGGCCACCTTGAATCAGCTTTTAAATCCAGTTAGATTTGAAACCTTGAATTTTAGGATGACTACTGGTCTCTCTCCAATTGCCAATGTGGACCTCATGTTTCAATAGCATCAAATTACCTGCCAGCTCAAAACTGTTGCGGATAAACAATAAACCGCAATGTGTTGATAGCAGAAGTCCACGTGTGGGTTAGCTGAGTGGTACACAGTAGGTCATATCAGGTCCCCAGATACTCCAGATATGCAATTTTTTCTATGTGTAAGATGGCTTAATCACAAGACACTGGGTTAAAAGGCTCCCCGGACTGAAGCCGCTCTCTCTCATCAACATACGGTTTGCATTTTACAAAGTAGTGGTTGCCTGTTCCAGATGTTCCCTGATGAGGAGCGAGTAGCTGAGGTGAGCACTTTACACATTCATTTGAGACCCCTGTGTGACTGGTGTTTCCAGTTATAAACAGAGCCCACATCAGAGAGGAATGACTAAAACAGGTCTAGATTGTGTCTATTTGTTGCCTCCATTTTTTTTTTTTTTTTTTGGAAATCCAAACTTGATGTGGGCCTCACCATACATGGATGTGGTCTGATTCATCAGACAGCAAGACAGACATTATCAGGGCTGGACTAGACATCTGGCAGACTGGGCACTTTCCTGGTGGGTCGACGTGCCTTTTGGGCTGACAAAACTTCCTCTTTTTTTTTTTGTCTGACCGGCCCATTAAACAAGTAGATCGGCCCACTGGTTTTTTCCTTAATTGACACTGGGCTGACCCAATCACATCTTTAAACCCCTCCCCCTTTTGTGCTCAGCGCCTTCATTAAACAGCACATTAAGTCAAGTCAGAGTTCATTTAAAGTGCATCATCACACCAAGGTGTCCCAACACACATTGCAACAAAAACAGCATCAGTAAACAAGATTGGGTCAAAACCTAGTATACAGCTGGACCGTGCATGGTCAGTGTTGGAAACTGTGGCCAATTTGTTACAGGGATAGTCAGTGGTAGTGTCTATAATGTGAACTGGATATTCAATGTTCATCTGCAGTTTTCTGTAGTGGTCCCAGTAATATCTGTTGTTAAAGTGTACTGAAGTAGCATATGACATGGTTAAGCTATGTTCGAGTGAAAAATAAAGAGGGTATAAATGCAGTTGCAAGAACAATACTTTCCACTGATATGCTGGGATGTTTGATTTGAAAGAGAACTTAATTTAATTATTCTAATTTTCTGTTAATTCCCCCTCCTCTCTCACCTGTTTCTGTGAGTGGATGTCTCTTGTTTTCATTCGTTCTCACTCTGTATTGAGAGTTTTGCCAGAGTGATTGTTATTTGGAGTGAGTTAACTGTGTGGTCTCCCTCATACCTCTCAGAGCTGTTTTCTCCCCTACTTTGCTCTATGCTGGACTGTTACAGTGTGTAAGCAGATGTGGAAAGAGCAGCAAAATATTCCTCGCTAACGTGCAATAAACGTGGAATGAGCTAGAACCGCTGCGCTGATTCCTTTTGAAAGAGCAACTCCCACTTCCGTGTTTACTAGCGACGTCGTTGGTTGGCCGACCAATTGTGTAATATCAGTGAGATCGGTGGTCACCTGATCCAGCAGCCCAATCGTGTAACTTGTTCATTCAGTCACTCTCTAAATATGATCGCTAAGGGATATTTGTGTTTGTAGGTTCCTGGGTTATTTATTTGTCATATTGCTATGTGTTAACGCTATACACTACAGTCATGTACTGCATCATTTCCATAGTAATACTGCAGTTGTACTGTAGGAGCACATTCTGCACTATGGAAATACAATAACATTTGTATGTAATGTGAGGAAAAAATCCACAATACATTTCCATGGTGTTGCAATAGTTATTTTTTGTATGGGCTCGACTGCAAGGCCAAGAAAGGCTGATGAGAAGAGAAGGCCAGAGCCAGAGGAATGTTAAACTGGGACAAAGATGGAGAGTGGGACATGTCAAGTCTTTTATAATGGGCTGCTAATATTCATTGTCTTGCTTTCTGGACCTACTTTTATCTTCAGCCCAACATCCCAGATTGGAAATTTCTGGAGTTGCGATCATGCCCGGATAGTTCTCTTCCAGCACTCCTTGGCTCGCCGCTCAACTACTCCCTAACAAAATCAATAGACAACCCAGTTGTGTGTCATATCCTTAAAGTGTGGGCCCAGTTCAGCAAGTCCTTTGGCTACAGAGATTTTTCTCTCCTGAACCCTATTGCTTCTAATCATCTTTTCATTCCATCTCAACACGACTCAACTCTCCAGGATTGGCACAGGAAAGGCATCAGATGGTTTAAAGACATGTTCAAAGATAGTGGTTTTATCTCTTTCAGTCAACTGTCTGAGAAATACAACTTACCCAAAACACGTCTTCAAATATTTACAGGTCAGACATTATGTGCGCTCCATCTTACCTTGCTTCCCTGCGGAACCTGACACTAACCTGGCTGACACATTTCTTTCCTTTAACCCACTATCTAGGGGTGCATTGTCAGCATTATATAGAAACATCTCCATGCTGACATGTCCACCTCTGGACAGGATTCAAACGGCTTGGGAACATGATGTGGGACATATATCTGATGACCAATGGGTTTCCATCCTCACATCAATACACACATCTTAATTCTGTGCAATACACTGCCTAGTGCATTTTAAGGTGGTTCATAGGGCCCACCTGTCCGCTATTCCCATCTCCCTCTGGATTCTGATTGGAAGCATCATCGGAGGCCTGCTGCTACTGGCCCTCATCATCTTTATACTATGGAAGGTAATGGTACAGTTCACTCAAAGGTGAACTGTGCCGAACAAATATTCATCTCGCCAAAGCAGAGATGAATATTTGTTTTCACACACACACACACACACACACACACACACACACACACACACACACACGGTCACAGAAACCTCTCAGCCAATGCCGACTTCCTTTGCTTGGCTTCCACAAGTGGCAGCACAGATACTCAGACACGCCGTCGTGTCTTGGCGACCCAGCCTCCCCTCAAGGCCCAGAAGACATTAAGCCAGAGACGTCGATACCATGGCATCTTTATACTATGGAAGTTTGATTTGAAACCTTGGCCAAGATGACTAGAAATGCATAAAGGACAAGCACCAGCTGCTGTCGTCAGCTGGTGCTTGTCCATTTTCAAAACAGCTTGTGTTACGAAGTACCTGGGCAGATTGTTTATATTCTGCTTAGTCACCAACACTGAGAACTACTCTGCAGCCACTGCATCCTGCTGGCTCAACCAGTCCACATGTACCGCACCAGTCCATACCGGTCCACTAGGTCCTCGTTCCTAGTGCAGCCGGGGACTTGTGCACCAGGTCCACACACTGCCTAGTGTCTTGCACTGCCTAGTGCATTTTAAGGTGGTTCATAGGGCCCACATGTCCAAGATTAAATTATCTAGCATCTACCCTGATATCTCCCCCGCTTGCGACAGATGCAAAAACAGTGATGCTACCTTGATCCACATGTACTGGCTGTGCCCTCATTCACAAAAATTCTGGAAATATATCTTTTGTACCCTATCTAAAATGTTAAAAACAAAACCTAGACCCAGACCCTCTTATTGCTCTGTTTGGTATTACTGATGGAGATGACTCTCATCGGACATCCGCGGAGCACCGCATGGTGGCCTTTGCTTCGCTCTTGGCCAGATGCGCAATTTTACTCATGTGCAAGGATGCTGCCCCACCCACGCTTAGTCAGTGGCTTCGAGACATCATGTCCTGTCTCAAATGAGAGATGCTGCAATTCTCAGTCAGCGGCTCAGAGGAGAACATTTATAAAACCTGGGAACCCTTTTTAACATATTTTCATAACATCCAAACAATATAAGCACGACATTCATTTTAATGCGGCCCCTGACATGAACTACAATACCTGACTCCATGGAAATAGCTATATCGTTCTTTTCTCCTAGACATTGTGCCTTCGAATTATTCCAGATAATCGGGGGTGGGGGGCTTTGGGGGGAAGGGCTGTTTCACTATATCACTGTTACCACTGTCACTGCCACAGGGTTTTGTTTGTTTTTGCTTGTTCTGTACATTGATGTGTAGCATTGTGGAATATACGTATGTGCCCAGCCTTGTTAAATGTTTGGTAAAAATTCAATCAAAATATTTTGAAAAGAAAAGAGAGGATGGATCAGATTGTTGACGATTTGATAATCATACAGGAAGTGATGAGTTACAAGTTGGAGATTAATCATCCTGGTGGTGGTTGCAGTAACATAGCTGCGTTTCCCCGCAGGCTGTGGTGGTTATGAAGAATTGGCAGGTGTTCTGCTATGGCGATGCAAGATGAGGTAAAGATTAGGTTTATGCAGAGTTACAGAAGAACCAACATGTTTATGAAGTGACCGTTTTACACGTTGCAGTGTTAAACTTTCAATCAATGGTTTGGCCGATGTTCAGCACGGTTTAACGGTCTCTCTCTGCAGCAGTTATTGTAGAATCAAGAGGGGAACCAGGGGGCTGTGGGTATTTTTTTCAACATCTAAATTATGGATCTAATCTCTGAACAAGGCTATATCCAGATCACCTCAGTTCAAGAAAAGGCTTCCACTCAAAATGGACTCTAGTAAACTGTAGAAAAAAGAGAATCACTATAGCAGTTCCTGGGTTCTTTATTTGTGACATTGCTATGTGTTAACACTATACATTATATTCATGTACTGCATCACTTCCATAGTAATACTGCAGTTATACTTTAGGAGCACGTTCTGCACTATGGAAATACGATAGCATTTGTATGTAATGTGAGGAAAAAAACCCACAATACATTTCCATGGTGTTGTAATAGTTAATGTTTGTATGGGCTTGACTGCAAGGCCAAGAAAGGCTGATGAGAAGAGAAGGCCAAAGCCAGAGGAATGTTAAACCAGGACAAAGATGGAGAATAGGACAGGTCAAGTCTTTCCTAACACTGAGAGTTGAATGCTACGCCAATGTTTTAAAATTGCTCTTTGATAGACAAAATCTTGCAGAAAGGCATTCATTTTCTATGCAAAACGTCTCTGCTATGTAGCCTGTGTACTATGATGCTGGAATAGTGCAGCTATATTGTAAAATGAGGAAACAAATGTGGGTTCATTATGTTTTGCTGGCCAGACTCAAGACACATACACATGCACATTTAAGCACACTCATATACACATACACACACATGCATGCATGCATGCACACACATATAAAAAAGATGCAACTCGGGGGCGTCCAGGTAGCGTAGCAGTCTACTCTGTTGCCTACCAACATGGGGATTGGCAGTTCAAATCCCCGTGTTACCTCCGGCTTGGTCAGGTGTCCCTCCAGACACAATTGGCTGTGTCTGCGGGTGGGAAGCTGGATGTGGGTATGTGTCCTGGTTGCTGCACTAGCGCCTCCTCTGGTCTGTTGGGGCACCTGTTCGCAGGGGAAGGGGGAACTGGGGGGAATAGTGTGATCCTCCCGTACGCTTTGTCCCCTGGCGAAACTCCTCACTGTCAGGTGAAAAGAAGCGGCTGGCACCTCCACATGTAACGGAGGAGGCATTTGGTAGTCGGCAGCCCTCCCCAGATCTGCAGAGGGGGTGAAGCAGCGACGAGGACGGCTCAGAAGAGTGGGGTAATTGGGCGGATACAATTGGGGAGAAAAGGGGAGGAAAAAAAGAAGGAAAAAAAGATGTAACTCAAAGTTTAGAAAGCAAAGTTACACGTTTTCCCCTTTGTGTAATGCAGTGTCATGTTAGGGCGATGACAGCGTTGGAGCAAGGCAACATTTATTGACTGACATTTAAGTTTCAACAAGTATCCGTGTCAAATTCAACACCTTGTGTATGACAAATGGACGGATTAACGAATGCGTTGTCCAACAGTTGGACACAGACCTCTCCATCAACCCTTTTACAGTTGGTAAAAAGTGATCACGTTTATGTTTATTTAGATCCCCATTAGCTGTTACGCAAGGCAACAGCTACTACGTGATTTAATAAGCACGCACATTTTGGCAGCAAAAAATTGATTTTATTATTTGCGACCATACAATTGTATGCTGTAACCTCTTATTTATGCAACAGTATGACTTCTATTTGTTATGATAGCCACTTATGTATTTATCTTGACTGGTTTTATTGCTTGTAGCCACAATCTTCGCCTGTTTGCATTGAGCGGTCTTTTCCCCGATGGAATGCAGTAGAAATTAATACCTTTAGTTTTGCTAGACCTGTTCTGCCAACCAACAACACAACAAGACGACATTTTAAAAATGTAAATATCAATCGATCAAAAATCCACTTGCACTCTGCATTGATTGGAGATGGAGATGTTGCCTCTTTTGCTGCCAAAATGTGCGCTCATACTATGCGTGACGTAGGTCATAAAAGGGTCTATAGTCAACTTCACTTCTGGTCTCTAGGAGCCGATGTTGCCGATGAAGAAACTGCTCCATTCATCATCATCTCCATCTTCAAAGTTACCAGGGAGTTTGTTTTTGTTCCATTTGTTTAGTGTGAAAAGAGTCCTTTGTTGGAGGCTATGAAAAAGTGGAATGGTCTGCAATACAAGCTTCTTTTCAATGTGAGAAGATTGTAATGGTGGATATGTTATCAAAACTGAATTATCTTGCCTAAAATTCATTTGGCTTTCCGTGTGTGTTGTAAACTTGATAGAAAGCCTGGACTACATCCAAATTCTCTCATGAGCAACTGAACAAAAACAGGGAAAAACACACTACTGTGATGGCTTAGTGACTCTCATCAAGATGCTGTCACCAGCCAGTCACAGCTGTAATGCAGCAAAGACATTAGCTCAGCAGGGCCATTTTACAATAGGACCTAATTTACTGGGGTGGCACGGTGGCGCAGTGGTTAGCACGGTTGCCTCACAGTAAGAAGGTCCTGGGTTTGAGCCCCGAGGTAGTCAAACCTTGGGAGGGGGGGGGGTCGTCCTCTGTGTGGAGTTTGCATGTTCCCCCATGTCTGTGTGGGTTTCCTCCAGGGGGCTCCGGTTTCCTCCCACAGTCCAAAGACATGCAGGTCAGGTGAATTGGCCATACTAAATTGTCCCTAGGTGTGTGTGTGTGTATGAAATTATTGTTTTTTTCTTCTAACATAAGAGGAGCAGTGGTCCTGTCTTCCAGTCCAGTCCCCTGAGACTCCTAAAGCCCCTCTGCTGATAGACACCAGTACACAGACATCACACCAGCTCCAACCGGTCAGTTTGTATGCACAACATACATGCATGCTCACACAAGCTCATGTGCACACCCTCTTACTCACACGCATGCATGCATGCACGCACACACACCCACACACACACAAATGTCTTAAGTATTGTGTTGAGAGACAGCTGTGTGGTTGAAGCCCTTGTTGCTGCGATTGTGTTTTCATGATTCCTGCCAAACCTTCAACTCCATTCCTCCCCCCTCTACTTTTCCCACAGTAACAAAAATTGTGAGTTGATTACCCAGTCTCGTATGGAAAATACTTAACATGAAACATGAAGAAAGAACTGCAGGCACATTAGAAACAGCAGTGCTTTTGATTTAAAAAAGAAAAAAGAAAATATTCAGGCAGGACAATCTGGGGGAAAAGGCGGAGCTTCACAGGCAAAATGTGAAGCCCTAAAAATAAGGCAAACATTTCCATTGCTTTGGTCAGGGGCACAGACAGGAGTATTAACCCAAACATGCATGTCTTTTGGAGGTGGGAGGAAACCGGAGGACCCGGAGTAGACCCACGCAGACACGGGGAGAACATGCAAACTCCACACAGAAAGGGCCTGGGATGCCAACGGTCTGTGGTTTGAACCCAGGACCTTTTAGCTGTCAGGCAACAGTGCTAACCACACCATACCATAAATATCATAAATACAATTTAATATCATAAATGGTATTAAAAATACCATAAATACAATTTAATATCATAAATAGTATTAAAAATAAGCAGCCCAGGTGTAAATCCGTCATGATGTAATGTGTTCTAGAACACAGTGAAATTGGAATGTTGGTGTTCCGTGACATCATCAAGTTCTACAGGGTATAAATATACGGCAGACGGTTTGTATTTCTCATTTGCTGATTGACATCCGAAGAGGATAGATGAAGCAGAAGCGCGAGAGACTAGAGACATTTAAAGACACAGACCGTTTGTATTTCTCATTTGCTGTTTGACACCTGAAGAGGATAGATAAAGCAGAAGGGAGAGAGACTAGAGACACACTTAAGATTGAAATTTGAAGACGTGAATATTTAAAAAAAAGATTGTTGGTGCAACAAGAAGACAAGGGAGACAGAAGTAACCTGGACATCAAGCTGAAAAAGCAACCAGGTCAAGTTGAAATACCCAGAGACACACCTGAACAGAAAAAGCTTTCTGGAAAAGTAACAGTTGGGAGAATGATTTTTGTCAAAGAGTACGAGGAAATCCAACAGGATCCACAGCCGATCCATAATATCCGCTTTGAGTTCCCAGAACACTTGGAGGGAGACAGAGGTAACCTGGGCATCAAGCTGAAAAAGCAACCATTTCAAGTTGAAATGCCCGGAGACACACCTGAACAGAAAAAGCTTTCTGGAAAAGAAATGGTTGGGAGAATGATTTCTGTCAACAAGTACAAGGAAATCCAGCAGGATCCACAACAGGCCCATGATGTCTGCTTTGAGTTCCCGAAACACTTGGAGGGAGACAGAAGTAACCTGGACATCAAGCTGAAAAAGCAACCAGGTCAAGTTGAAATGCCCAGAGACACACCTGAACAGAAAGAGCTTTATGGAAAAGAAACATTTGCGAGAATGGTTTGTGTCAAGGAGTACAAGGAAATCCAGCAGGATCCGCAGCAGGCCCATGATGTCCGCTCTGAGTCCCTGAAACAATTTGAGGGATTCAAAACAACTCTTGCATCAAGGATGGTAGACGTTGAAGAAGTGGAGATAGGAGAGCACTACTATTCCCTTCTGGCAACAGCAACCAAGCAGATCGGAGGGGACATAAGGTGCCTTTTAGAAAGTACTACCAATGATCTCAAGTCAGACAATAAAACAAAGACTCCATCGGAGACCCACAGAGACAAGCAAATGGTGATGGAAGAAAGCCATGAGAAAAATCTGGAGGAGAAATTTGGCGAAATTCACAGTGTCCAGTTTACCACTGAATGTGAAGAGGCAGACACCAAACCTCCAGAAATGATAGAAGACAAAAGCATTTGGAGACGAATTGCCTCCTTTATCAACGACCAGTTGAAGGAGCGAAACCTCCAAAAGATTTCCAGAACATACCAGCGTGAGGAAGAGGAGGGCCATCTGATTTATAGTGGTAAGTCATTCCCATCCTTATTATGAACAACCTCCTCACTGGTTCTTTTGTTTCAACTCAGTTTCTTTCCAAGTTTGTTTATGCCCCATTTGATCTTATTCAGATAAAACTGATGTTGCCAGGTACTTTGTATGTTTATTTTTGTACAAGCTCGTGATTTGTCTGAGTCTTGGGTAAACCTCCTCCTCTGTTCTTTCCAGGGTGCGAGGATTGCGGCTGTGAAATTGTGACCAGAGCCAAGAGAGAGCAAACCAAAAGGGCAAAGCTGCTCCGTCTGGAAAATAGAAGGCAACGATTTGAGGAGGTAATGAGAAAATACTGGGCCAGGGAGAGAGAGAGGAAAGAAGCCCTGAAGATCAAAGAGGAAGAACGTTTCGAGAAATGGATGGCTGAAAATGGACACGGCACAATGAACCCAGACTCTCCTGACACTCCGAAAAAGAGGATGACTGTATGGGAGAAAAGATGGTTAAGGTGCGTCATTCATATCCATACTATTTGAAGATAAAATAAGATATTTACATACTTATATGCATAGGCATGTTGCAAACTAGGGACAGTGTCTGAAAATTGAAATGTCTTGTGTGTTTCAGAGCGAAGATGTTCTTCATGCAAGTGCCTGCCATGCAAAAATAAACTGCCAACCTCTTGCTTTTTATAATAATTTTATAATTCGGTCAAAGTCAAATGATCTTTGTCCCTTACAGGGAAACTAGTTTTCAGCCAGTATATATGCAAAAAACAAAACATACAAACACCAAGACAGAACTGACACACCCCTGATGGACCAAAAAAAAAAAGACCTAGTGGGCAAGGAGAACCAAAGGGGTTCAAATACACAGACCATGGAAACAAGCGATCTGCAGACAACCGATGAACACCATCTACTGTTTAACAAGCGGATGGCAGTGGGGACAAAGGAAGCCTAATACAGAGCATCCTCAGCCGACGACCCGAGGGTAACAGCTCAAACTCTGGCCGAAGGGGGTGACCCCGGCACTCCAGAAGGGAAGTAGCCTTTCTAAACACCTTCTGTGACAACCACGGGGGAACTTAGCACCCTACCCAACAACGAAACAATTAAATACAGGGGAAAAGATATTTGGACATGCATAAAAACTCTCATCCCTCTAGCAGTGGCTCGCCTAAACTCAGGACGTAAGGAGGGTGTGAAATGAGGGGCTGTGTTGCACATATTTGAATGCACTTTATGTCTGCACTTGTCTGTGCCATGCACTTTATGTCTGTTACTGCATTATAATGTATGTATTTTTATGTGGCAGCCATTATGTCCATGACAAAATTCCCTCAGGACAAATAAAGTAATCTTGAATCTTGACTTCTGCTCACCTCATTAACTGTTGCTTACAATGCTGCTTCTTTGCATTAAGTGCAACGTGTCTGAATTCCTCCAAGGATTGTCTCTCTTTCCACCTTTCATGTACTTACCTGTATAAATGACATAAGTGGCAAACAAATTAGGAGACTTCGGTTAGCTTCGCTCTGTGAATGCGTGTGCAGATGTGCCCGTGTTTGCATGTGTGCATACGAGTTGTTCCGAGCTCTTCGCGTTAAAAGCAAATGGAGCAATGCTTGACAGGACGGGGGCCAGAGACCTGCGGGTGATGGGTACAGACAGGTTCTACTTTTGTTTTAAATGTAGACACACACACAGCAGTCTTATATAGCAGACCAGTACATTTTCAGTTTTCAATCAATTTCTGAGCAATAAGATGGAAGGTGAGGGTCCCCACTGCTGCAGTTATGTCAAGGAGGCACTTTTTTTTAATTTCTCCCACTTTTTCTCCCCAATTGTATCTGGCCAATTATCCCACTCTTCCGAGCCTTCCTGGTCGCTGCTCCACCCCCTCTGCTGATCTGGGGAGGGCTGCAGACTACCATATGCCTTCTCCGATACATGTGGAGTCACCAGCCGCTTCTTTTCACCTGACAGTGAGGAGTTTCACCAGGGGGACGTAGCACATGGGAGGATCACGCTATTTCCTCCCAGTTCCTTCTCCCCCCTGAACAGGCGCCCCGACCAACCAGAGGAGGCGCTAGTACAGTGACCAGGACACATACCCACATCTGGTTTCCCATCCGCAGATACAGCCAATTATGTCTGTAGGGATGCCTGACCAAGCCGGAAGTAACACGGAGATTCGAACTGGTGATCCCCATGTTGGTAGACAACAGAGTAGACTGCCACGCCACCCGGACGCCCATCAGGGACCTCTCATGGTTGCGGTGATTCAAAACCTTTGAAACCCCTGTTTTATATTGCAATTGAGTCCTAACTGCTCAGCTGGTTTGTTGCCTAATTCTGAGCACCGATGAAGAGGTGATACACCTGGCGGAGGTCTGCAGTCTACTGAGGGCACTCTTCTAGTTGGCATTGTTATGGGTCGTTTTTTTTTTTGCAGCTATAAACTTTGGCATCCCAGTGCCAGTCTTCTCAACATGGTGAAGAACAGCCTGCAATTATTTTTGGAACTGTAGCTTCTGTTGGCGGCATTTTACTGCCATCAAGCAACAGTTGCTGTGAATTGGGCAGAAAATGAAAATGCAGCTGTAGAGTACCTCTATATGACACAGACGGACAGACAGACCGATATATATGTAGATGTAGACTTCAGAAATTACCCAACTGTGTGACTAAATCAATAAGTGTTCTGAACTGTTAAACCAGGAATCCTGACCCTTCCTCACATCTCCATCTGTTTCTCAGTAATTGCTCAACAAGGCAGGACACATCAGTAAATTCCTTGTATTCGCATCAACAGAAATTAATTGGCAGGACCAAACTACAAAGCCGCCCATAAGCCCGTCAGAGGAAAGGTGAAGTTTGCCAGATTAATGTCATCACCACAAACAGCTCTGCTTACTACGGTACCCACAAAACACTGTGGGCGAGGAGGGCAAGATTACATTAGGTGGTTACTGAACGGAGAAATTATTTTCTTTCCCTCATTTGTCCCAAGAGTCTAATAGGAAACAGAAATAATGCATGTAATTAGTAATCTGAAGGAAGGCCCATTTTTTTTAACATCCCTTTCAAATATCCCTGTGCCTAACCGAGGCTCCCAGTCCGCCTCGCTCCCCTTTGAGCCAAGTCTGCTTTACGTTTCACTGCCTAAACTGGTATCAATAGAACAGTGTTATCTTTTAAAAATATGTTTATTTTAACCTGTGACATCTGGATTTATTAACATTAGACATTATTTTAATGCCTGGATTTCATATATATATATATATATATACACTCACCGGCCACTTTATTAGGCACACCCGTCCAACTGCTCGTTAACGCACATTTCTAATCAGCCAATCACGTGGCAGCAACTCAATGCATTTAGGCATGTAGACATGGTCAAGACGATCTGCTGCAGTTCAAACCGAGCATCAGAATGGGGAAGAAAGGTGATTTAAGTGACTTTGAACGTGGCATGGTTGTTGGTGCCAGACGGGCTGGTCTGAGTATTTCAGAAACTGCTGATCTACTGGGATTTTCACGCACAACCATCTCTAGGGTTTACAGAGAATGGTCCGAAAAAGAGAAAATATCCAGTGAGCGGCAGTTCTGTGGGCGAAAATGCCTTGTTGATGCCAGAGGTCAGAGGAGAATGGCCAGACTGGTTCGAGCTGATAGAAAGGCAACAGTAACTCAAATAACCACTCATTACAACCGAGGTATGCAGAAGAGCATCTCTGAACGCACAACACGTCGAACCTTGAGGCAGATGGGCTACAGCAGCAGAAGACCACACCGGGTACCACTCCTGTCAGCTAAGAACAGGAAACTGAGGCTACAATTCGCACAGGCTCACCAAAATTGGACAATAGAAGATTGGAAAAACGTTGCCTGGTCTGATGAGTCTCGATTTCTGCTGCGCCATTCGGATGGTAGGGTCAGAATTTGGCGTCAACAACATGAAAGCATGGATCCATCCTGCCTTGTATCAACGGTTCAGGCTGGTGGTGGTGGTGTAATGGTGTGGGGGATATTTTCTTGGCACACTTTGTCCCCTTAGTACCAATTGAGCATCGTGTCAACGCCACAGCCTACCTGAGTATTGTTGCTGACCATGTCCATCCCTTTATGACCACAGTGTTCCCATCTTCTGATGGCTACTTCCAGCAGGATAACGCGCCATGTCATAAAGCTCGAATCATCTCGGACTGGTTTCTTGAACATGACAATGAGTTCACTGTACTCAAATGGCCTCCACAGTCACCAGATCTCAATCCAATAGAGCACCTTTAGGATGTGGTGGACCGGGAGATTCGCATCATGGATGTGCAGCCGACAAATCTGCAGCAACTGCGTGATGCTATCATGTCAATATGGACCAAACTCTCTGAGGAATGTTTCCAGTACCTTGTTGAATCTATGCCACGAAGGATTAAGGCAGTTCTGAAGGCAAAAGGGGGTCCAACCCGGTACTAGCAAGGTGTACCTAATAAAGTGGCCAGTGAGTGTGTATATATATATATATATATATATATATATATATATATATATATATATATATATAATTGAATGAATGACTGAATGATTGATTTTATTTCGAACATGTTAAAATAACAGAATAAAATATATAGGCAGGGATACAAAACAAATGGAAATAACAGTGAACCTATTTTGCAAACTCTCTGTAACAACCACAAGTAATAACTAGTCCATGTTCGAAAAGGGCGTAGGATGAAGTAAATAACTTTCCTGGTCCTACCCCTTTTTTATACATTATCAATCAAATCAAAATAAAACAAAACTTTCAAAACAAAACAAACGTGAAAAAAGAAAAGAAAGACCAATGCATAGAAATTAAAATAAACAAAACAGCACAGCACAAGTCAAACAAGGAACCTTACATGTCATATATCATGTCATGTTATTCCAGTCCACTTCTTTGTTCATCCATTCTTTATCTGTTCAATATGTTATTTTAACTTACTTTGTTTAAACTTACTTTTTCTTATAGATTGACTCCTTTGATGGCTATACAATGAAATATATATATATATGTACACTACCGTTCAAAAGTTTGGGATCACCCAAACAATTTCGTGTTTTCCATGAAAAGTCACACTTATTCACCACCATATGTTGTGAAATGAATAGAAAATAGAGTCAAGACATTGACAAGGTTAGAAATAATGATTTTTATTTGAAATAAGATTTTTTTTACATCAAACTTTGCTTTCGTCAAAGAATCCTCCATTTGCAGCAATTACAGCATTGCAGACCTTTGGCATTCTAGCTGTTAATTTGTTGAGGTAATCTGGAGAAATTGCACCCCACGCTTCCAGAAGCAGCTCCCACAAGTTGGATTGGTTGGATGGGCACTTCTTTGAGCAGATTGAGTTTCTGGAGCATCACATTTGTGGGGTCAATTAAATGCTCAAAATGGCCAGAAAAAGAGAACTTTCATCTGAAACTCGACAGTCTATTCTTGTTCTTAGAAATGAAGGCTATTCCATGCGAGAAATTGCTAAGAAATTGAAGATTTCCTACACCGGTGTGTACTACTCCCTTCAGAGGACAGCACAAACAGGCTCTAACCAGAGTAGAAAAAGAAGTGGGAGGCCGCGTTGCACAACTGAGCAAGAAGATAAGTACATTAGAGTCTCTAGTTTGAGAAACAGACGCCTCACAGGTCCCCAACTGGCATCTTCATTAAATAGTACCTGTTAGAGCCTGTTTGTGCTGTCCTCTGAAGGGAGTAGTACACTCCGGTGTAGGAAATCTTCAATTTCTTAGCAATTTCTCGCATGGAATAGCCTTCATTTCTAAGAACAAGAATAGACTGTCGAGTTTCAGATGAAAGTTCTCTTTTTCTGGCCATTTTGAGCATTTAATTGACCCCACAAATGTGATGCTCCAGAAACTCAATCTGCTCAAAGAAGTGCCCATCCAACCAATCCAACTTGTGGGAGCTGCTTCTGGAAGCGTGGGGTGCAATTTCTCCAGATTACCTCAACAAATTAACAGCTAGAATGCCAAAGGTCTGCAATGCTGTAATTGCTGCAAATGGAGGATTCTTTGACGAAAGCAAAGTTTGATGTAAAAAAAATCTTATTTCAAATAAAAATCATTATTTCTAACCTTGTCAATGTCTTGACTCTATTTTCTATTCATTTCACAACATATGGTGGTGAATAAGTGTGACTTTTCATGGAAAACACGAAATTGTTTGGGTGATCCCAAACTTTTGAACGGTAGTGTATATATATAAAATAACTTTGTTAAAAGAAACACTCAACGGTAGGGAAAATGCTCAACAAATAAGGAGCAAAATAATCCAGTTAGTCAAGTAAATTCTCTATGAGACAGTACAAGCCTGTTTCATGCCATAAGCAATCATAGCATGAAACAGGCTTGTACTGTGTCATAGAGAATTTACTTGACTCACTGGATTATATATATATATATATATATATATATATATATATATATATATAGCGTTTTTTTCCACCCAACACTGCAAGTATTACTCATAATCGTTTCCCCAGTGACCCCCCCCCCCAGGAAACTTGTGGATATATTGTATATTATTAATATTTTATATATATATATATATATATAATGTTATAACGTGTATATATTATATTGATATATATTATTTCAGTATAGTATTACCATGGCAGCCTTAAAGGGTTACTTAAGACAGCAACAGCGCAAACATAATGAGGGAAAAGTCAAGGGAAACACGTGGCGCTGATATCTTTAGTGATAACCAGACTATATTCAGAAGATACTTTTAACACAGACTTTAAACCAATCTAGCTTAAAAAGTTTAAAAAAAAATTTTGAAAAAAAAAATCAATACTCAGGGCTTCATGAGATGCTCTCATCTTATTTTCAATCATCGTAAGTCAAAATGAGAGAAAGAATGAGAAAATTGAGCTTTATATCTTGACAAGCAAGTGATAACGAAGAGTTCGAAGGCCAAAGCCACAACACATAGGCAACATTTGTGGCACGGTGGTGCAGTGGTTAGCACTGTCGCCTCACAGCAAGAAGGTCCTGGTTTTGAACCCCGCGGTTGTCCAACTTTGGGGGTTATCCCGGGTCATCCTCTGTGTGGCGTTTGCATTTCTCCCCGTGTCTGCGGTGGGTTTTCCCGAGTGCTCCGGTTTCCCTCACCATCAAAAAGACACGCATGTTAGGGTTAATACATCTGTCTGTGTCCCTGACCGAGGCGTGGCAAGACGAACTGGAGTTGGTCCCCCACTGCTCCTAGCTACACAGCTAGGGAGCTAGGATGGGTTAAATGCAGAGTGGAATTTCCCCATGGGGATCAATAGTCAAGTCAAATCAATTTTATTTGTATAGCCCAATATCACAAATTACAAATTTGCCCCAAGGGGCTTTACAGCAACACAACATCCTGGCCTTAGACCCTCACATCTGATGAGGAACAACTCCCTAAAAACAACCTTTAACAGGGAGAAAAAATAGGAAGAAACCTCAGGGAGAGGATGGTTGCACGTTGTCCCAAGACGGACAACGTGCAATGGATGTTGTGTCTACACAATTTACAGAATACAACATTGAAAGAGGATAAAAGAATTATAATGGAATTATAAAATTTATGAAGAATATGATGTGC
The DNA here is from genome assembly GCF_029633865.1 of Lampris incognitus. Taxonomy (NCBI): domain Eukaryota; kingdom Metazoa; phylum Chordata; class Actinopteri; order Lampriformes; family Lampridae; genus Lampris; species Lampris incognitus. Next base: position 49,911,840 of record NC_079214.1, on the reverse strand, counting down.
AGGATGCCAAGCAGTGTACAGACACCACCGGAACAGCCCAGGACGCAAGCCACGCGACCACCATCACCATGTTAAAAAAAAAAAAGTCACCCATCTTAGTGAGAGAAGGATATAACATTAAAACAGGATAACAAAATTATATGGATTTATAAGATATATAAAAATAAAATGTGATGAGGGGGATGCCAAGCAGCGTCCAGGTGGCAACCACTGTCACCATGGAGACCTGGGAGGAGGACAGACTGCACGTGCAAACAAGGGAGACTCGCATCACACCATTCACACATGCAAGAAGAGAAAGGAGAAGACATCATTCCGAGAGAGAGAAAAGACGTGAGAGAAGAGAGCAGTTTGCAATAGTCATGCTATAATCTCGTCGGCAGAACAGTGGTTGGTAAATTCATTGAGACAGAAACTGACCCGCCATGCAGTACAGTTTGTGAAGCACTCAAAGGCAACTAATTGTACGCTAAGACAAAAAGATGAGTTTTAAGTTTGGATTTAAAGGACTCAACAGACTGATTGTCTGATGGCAGCAGGCAGGCTATTCCACAAGAACGGGGCCCGATAGGAAAAGGCCCTGCCACCAGCTGATTTCTTTTTAACTTTGGATACACAAAGGAGCCCTGTATTTTGAGAGTGAAGAGCTCGGGATGGAATGTACAGTTTAAGGAGATAAGACAGATATGATGGGGCAAGCCCATTTAGGATTTTATAAGTCAGCAGAAGCACCTTGGAGTCTGATGTAACATGGCTAGGAAGCCAATGAAGAGAGGCAAGAATTGGTGTAATATGGTCACATTTCCTAGATTTAGTTAGGATTCTAGCCACAGCATTCTGAAGACTTTTAGTACTAGCATGTGGCAGCCCTGACAACAGAACAGTATAGTAATCAAGTCTGGATGAAAATAACGTATCTCAAAATCAAAAAAAAAATTTTTTTTTTTGACCCCCAACAGTTCATATTGAAGACACCTGCTGAGAAAAGACCTGAAATAAGCAACGTGAGGCTGATGATAGTAGAGACTGGGACGTGTGTGTCTTGTTTCATGTACTGCAATAGTGGTCATCACCAGTGACATAACAATTATGTTACCAAGGTGGTTTCTGTGTTGCGGAGATAAGCGTGAGCCTTTCCCATGTAATAAAGCCAAACCCTGCCTTGCCGTCTGTGTTCACACAGATCTGTTGGGACGGGGTGGGGGCGAGGAGAGGAATGCATCAGCGCCCGATGACACAATAAGCAGCATCGTAAACCCATTAATCCTCCATTAAATCGGGAACCTCCAGAAGTAAAGCCAAGGAGACAGCTGACACTCATTTAAGAGTTGTACAGTACCTGACTCCCCAAATGACAGAATAGAAAATTACACAGCACTTCGCCCGTCGTCTAGGTCAGAGGTCACTGCTGGCTGAGTGCATCCAAAGGGCTTCTGTAATACGTTGTCACCACTGAAAGAATGGGATCATTAAACACACAACTACTTGTGTAAAGGAGTCATGTTTAGGTCTGATTCCCCCCCCCCCCCCCAGGCTGTGTGTGAACACCATGACTGTTGCCCCGGCTGCCATAGTAACGGAGACAGACAAATAGTGTGTAATGAGTCATCTGGGTAACAGCTGTGGGTGGGGAGGAAGGCTGTGAGGCTGCTATATGTGTGTGTGTGTGTGTGTGTGTGTGTGTGTGTGTGTGTGTGTGTGTGTGTGTGTGTGTGTGTGTGTGTGTGTGTGTGTGTGTGTGTGTGTGTGTGTGTGTGTGTGTGCACAACATTCAAGGGGAAAGTTTACTTAAGAGGTGCTCTTAAGAGACACGTTTATCAAAAAGTACTTTAGGATCTAAGAAAGAACCATGAACTACATTCTCAGTTCAGGTGTGTGTGTGTGTGTGTGTGTGTGTGTGTGTGTGTGTGTGTGTGTGTGTGTGTGTGTGTGTGTGTGTGTGAGTACACTACAACACAACCATAGCAGCAGACCGTTCAGATCTGTCTGACACAGATAGCCCGTTATTTCCATTCATTCCTGATGGTTGATGGCCGTTCTTTTCTTTTTCTTTTTTTGTCTGCCTGATTTTTATTTCTGAAAACGTTGGACTGCATTTAGTTGTACGCCACAAGACGTCCCCCAGTTATATCGGCCTCAAGAGCACTGAGAAAGCTCTGCCTCCGTTAAAGTGAGAGTAGGCTACAAGCCAGTCATTTACCTGCTTACTCCATTTCTGAGTAACGGGGAGCCGTCGTCGCAGAAGGCACGGCGACAACCGCTTGCAAATCATTCACGCCTATGGACATTTTAACACATCTCAAACTAAGCCACCATCGAAGCCAGAACCAGTTTGTTGCACACGTCAACAGTGCTAACCACTAAGCCGCTGTACCACCCAAGAGGACGATAAAAGGGCGCTATAATAAAACGCTGTATATACACCCAGTAGAAAAAAGGTCGAAGCGCAGGATTTACTCCACTCTTTTGCCAGATGAGTTGTCACACTGGCATGTTTCCTGCGTGGAAATAAAACCCAACAGTCTGATAATATCAACCAGTAGAGGTGGAGCTGTGCGCCCCCTGCCCACACATCGTGTGGTGCTTGGTTGCTCTTATGGCTCCCTCTGCTGGAGAATACATAGACGTGCATGTAAATACCTGATCAACGTTTTCTGGTTAACACTGAAACTCAATTTACGTTGCCTACTTACTTTGCTTTTGACAGCAGTGTGCAGTTGTGGTAGTTGCTTCCAAAAATAGGATATCCTTAAGAAAATCCTGACATCCTGATTTTGAAGAATAAAAGTTTACGCGAACATATGCACAACTGAATTAATTGCAAAGAAAAATAGCAAAATTGAGTTGTTGATTGGCAAAATTAGAGTAAGTGCTCTCTAAATTTAAATCATTAGTAATCTTTATAAATTCTTAGTTTGTAGTTTTTAATGTAGGTTGACAAGCCGGAAGGCAGAGTAGGTAGACAGACAGACAGATAAAACAAAGACAACCTTGTTAGAAAGTGTGTCCTGTGTACTAGCATCTTTGTCCACATGTTCATCATGGGGTTTTTCAGGGAGGAGGGCAGTATAGATGCTCTACACAGGGGATATAACCCCTAACCCTGGCAGTGTCTGTATGACAGTCCACCCATGTAACTAACTACACAGGATAGCACACAAAACCATTTTGAGACAAAATAAAGACAGAATATATGGTGTTGACTGCTAGCTTTTTTCACAAGCTGTCATTTTTATTATGGGATAACCATACATTACACACATCAAAAATCGATGTGTCCAATGCACCTCTGTTGAAGGGCTTATTAAAGGTACAGGGTTCTAAGTACAATATAACAATATTCATTGCAGAATGAAAAGTATTTAAAAGACAACATTAAATTTCTTATTCTTTTTTACAGTCGTATTTACAAAATGAATCAAAATACTTATATCTGCATCATTTTTGAATCAGATGAGGAAAGAGGTCACTGCCGTGACGACAACAAAACAAAGTTGGGGGGAAAAAGCCGAGTAGAAATGGGGGGAAATGTTCGTACGTCACAAATCTAACGCCAGGGGCAAATTTGCAACATAAAAATCCAACTAACCTAGTGAAACATATTTTTTGCAAAAACCCCCAAGTCTGGAGACAATGTTGTGTGTTGTAGGACAGTGAGTTGTGTTGCATGTTCCTTTCTCCTACAAGCACGTCCCGACAACATCCATTTTTAAAATAGCAAGTCACTTGAATCCCTCTTAGAAAAGTAGATTGTCCATTCATTATCACAGAGCCATGACAAGCCTGAACATTTTGGGCTTTGAAGCAAAATGAGAATGTCCACCAGAATGCATTTGAATGGTCCTGAGCAGCTCAGTCTAAACCAATCAGGACGCCACCGCGGTTATCAACTTTATTAGCGGGTCATGATGATTTGCAAACACATCATCATTTTAGTGCTAAAGAATGACATAAAACTTGGCTTCTCTTTGTTTTGTTTTTTTTGTTTTTTGTTCAAGAGAAGAGCCATCCCTTTGAGTTTTTGTTTAGGTTAGGAAACAGTTTTTGTCCACCAGCCACAGCGGCTTCCTCTGAAAAAATGAACACGTCACTTTCCACTTGCACCATTTTAGCCAACTGGTTGGTAGTGCAGCCCTCCAAGATCAGACTTTCCAGCATTCGCTTCATAGTGGTTGGTTACTTGCAAGAGCAGTGTGGGGAAAAAACGAGCTGAACGAGCAGTTGCGTTTGTGGCTCGTGGTCATTTCCAATGCCGAAGAACCCCCACACATTCAGTAAAGCCTAAAGACTTTTGCACATTTTTTTTCTTCCCTTTTTCTCCCCAATTGTCCCTGTCACTGCTCCACCCCCTGTGCTGATCCAGGAGGGCTGCAGACTACCACATGCCTCCTCCAATACATGTGGAGTCGCCAGCTGCTTCTTTTCACCTGACAGTGAGGAGTTTCACCAGGGGTACGTAGCGCATGGGAGGCTCATGCTATTCCCCCCAGTCCCCCCTCAAACAGGTGCCCCAACCGACCAGAGGAGGCGCTAGTGCAGCAACCAGGACACATACCCACATCCGGCTTCCCACCCGCAGACACGGCCAATTGTGTCCGTAGGGATGCCCGACCAAGCCGGAGGTAACGCGGGGATTCGATCTGACGATCCCCGTGTTGGCAGGCAACAGAATAGACCGCTACGCCCCAGACATTTGCACATTTACATCAATGCAGCACCAATGCATCCTGGCTGACATGTTTAGCGTGTGCCATGTTGACCAGAGTTTAACTCCGTGCCAACAACATGGCCTCACAACATACATCTTACACATGTTAGAAACCCTCGCAACTGAACACTGCTTTTCAAGCCCATAGAAAAGAAATACATACAAATCTCTCTCTTTCAAAGACATTTCAGATACAGGTGCTCGACACTGTCATCAAAATCAACACTATCATCGCCTAACTGACACGAACAGACAAAGGAAATCAAAGGAACCGAGCTAGCACACTGATACAGGTGCACGCTGAGTTTTAAGTTTCTCATATTACGACATTAATTCGTCATAATGATTGCTCATCTTAACCTGTGGGATACTCTGCAAAATCCCAAAACAAAGCAAAAAAACAAACAAACAAAAACATTAGGGTGGCATAACTGCTAAAATCAAGAACCTGCTCATGAGGGTTAACCTAGCACCACACACACACATCTTAAAAAACACAAAACACTGCCCCCTCCTCAGCTAAACTACATCTAAAAGAGAGCAGCGGATATCAAACAGATATTATACATTATGGTGCATATCAATCAACAGATACAATGGTTTTAGGCCTCTGTAGCAGTATTTTCCTGTGGCCTATACAGAAAAGTATATAACGTTACTTACAGCTGGGCAGGGCTCAAAACCAATCAGAGATGTGGGAGGAGGAGAAGGAACGTCATCCACGTACACAATCGAGTTCATAGTTAGCAAAAACTGACCATGTCAGACAAACGAGAAAGCAAATAACAGAATTTTCAAAAAGAAATTATACGTGATAAATTAGAATGTGCATTGGGCATGCCATATTTCAAACTATACACAAAAAAAGAAGGATAAAATACAACATTTACATTATTGCTTGACATTCAGTTATGGCTAAAGATACTTTCATTACTTGCAGAGATAGTTTTACTACTGTGCTTTGGACTTTGGGAGCCTGTTGTGAGGAAGATGGGATACAATGGAATGGGTGGCGAGACATCCCAAAAGATGGTTGGTGAGGTGGCGGGGAGGATGTGAGGAGGATGATTCATAGGTAGGCTGGCCGCTCTGAAGTATTTGGTGGGAGCTCGTGATGTTTCTGGTGGGCTCTGCTAATCTGCTCATGAGACCTGCAGCTAGTGTGTTGAACTCTAATGTGCACCAGTTTTGTTGCTTGCTCGTCTTCCGCTGCCTTGTCTGCATAGTCTATATGCATAGTCCACAATACGTCCTGCTGTTTCTGTTCCCTATTTTGCATGTACTTTTCCTGAGGGGTCTGTTATATTTACCCCGCGAGTGTCTGTATGTAAAATGATCCGAAACCCTTCTAACGTTTCAGTTTGTGTCCTAACATCACCGTTCAGTTGTTGAAATTTTGTGCTTCTGATTCTGGTTGACGGTACAGTGAAAATTCTCAGCTGTTATCAAGTATTAGTTTCCTCTGTTACATGTTATGTGATGGGTATATTTGCATTTATTATAAAAAATTATATCTTGGACAAAGAGAGAGAAACCGAATAAGTGGAGGTACCATTTCTCCTCTGGTCTTGCTAGAAGTGACTGGTTAAAACCTTGTCTGGGGTTTATACTGGACAGAAGTTTAATGTTGATAATGTGCAATACATGTGCACACAGATGCATAGCCTCTCCCTCTTACACACACACACACACCCTCCAACCCACCTGCAGATAACTAGAACCCCATGCATACTCACTCAGAAATGCAGACTTACAGATGCACACACACACACACACATACACACACAGAAATTAAAACAAATAAGGTCGTTTGCTGTAGACGTCAGTTTTCTTCAAACCAAACTCACTATACTCAATGTGAGATTATGCATAGTTTTGACAATCCATTCTTCCACATGGGACATGAGATGGAAAAGGTATACTGCTCAGAATACGATGATATCTATGTCCTGATGCTCTCGTTACAACGGCCTTGTGATGGGTGACGGTTTCTCTTTGACGGCTGAGATTGCATCGATATGCCGTCTTTATGTGAAACAAGATGTAAAAATTTTAACTTGTGATGCAAATGACCATTCAGACCGGAAAACCTACTCAACCCAGGCCATTGGGCTTGAGAACCATAAGGTCACCATAGGATGGGGAACAATTAATGTCTATTAACCCAATTGCTTGCCTTTTTTGAAACCTTTTCGTTAAATGTGCTTAGTAGGACAGCCTGAACAAGGGGAAATGAAATCATCATTTGATGCTAAAGTTCAGCGGTCTGTGTTTCCTCACTCAGCGGATGGTTGCACATTACACTATTTGTTTTCCAGGGTCACCAGACAAAAGGTGGTTGACAACCAGCGACTTAGAGCAGAAGTGGGTAATGGGGGAAAAAAAATTGCAAAAAAAAAAAAAACAGCCCCGACTAACCCCTAAAATGAAATATCTCTGTGAACTTTGTATTCACTGGAAGTGGATGAACCTATCCTCCATTAAAAATGAGGAATTATGTTGACTGCCAAACAACTAACTCGATCAACATGTATTGAAAAGTGGTGTCTCCTTCCTGAAAGTGATGCACAAAAAAAAAAAGGACCAAAGTGACAAAAATGCTACAAAACAGCAATGCTAGTAAATGTGGACAGTGGTACAGATGTCTTTGGTCACGGCAGTGGTTGATCTGTATGTGTTTCTCATACTGCTGCCGTCTCTTTCCTTCTCTGATACTCTGTGTGCTTCTCTGCAGCCTGCACAAGCATACGGGCACCGTCTCATTAGTCTGCAGCAAATAACATGCCACATGGAAACTACCAACTCAAAATGTGTGGGTTTTTTTTTCAAATGATCACCAATTTACCTTTGTCACACTCCAGTTTTTTTTTTTTATTACGTAAACTGACCCTTTTCCCATAGGCATATTGCAATACACAACCTTTGGTGATAATGTAGTGCTGCACTGGTCTCCCTGAGCATGGGTTTTTACAACACAAGCCATACTACTGACATCAGGTAAACTATGCTGTAGTGTAAGTTCAGCGATACATTTCTCAGTGAAAACCACTTGTGTAATGTGGAATAAGGCATGGCAGGAAATGAGTGTATTTGCTTTGTCAATCTTACCTGCAAGAATGAAAAAAAAAACTATCCATTTACTAAATTGTGTAAAAATAATCAAGCTTCAATGTGTTACTTGCTTGGTTCATGCATTAATGAACCAAGCATGAGCACTGTATATGTTGGTGGCCGTTATATTCCCTCGTCATGCACTCATCCTGCATTCACTCTGCATTACTACAGCCATCAATTTTGTCTATCAATGTTATAGTTAAGGCTGAAATATGATCATATATGCGTGTAACACACTGGCCAAAGAACTCTTCTCAGGGTTGGAAACTAAAGTGCAGCAAAGGTGCATTAAAAAAAAAGTCTGAATTTTAACAAAAGTTAAAGGTAAAGTTTCTGACTATTTTGACATGTGTGACAGTGGATGGCACGTTAACCAGCCACTGTCATTATTTGACTTGACATGACAAATTTGACTTGAGTTGACATGACTGTGTAGTTTCTGGTGACCATCCCACTGCTGTCAACAATCCATTATCTGCATACCGACTAAGGTCTGTCACTGGTCTGCTTAATGTCAATAGTCTCAAACGGCCCATGTCAACTCTTTTTGTAATACATGTGTGAATAAGTTAATAGTTGTACATCACATTTTGGTGGCCTTATGCATACAAAATAGGTAGCAATTGTACAGAAAACGGCTTGTGTTCTATTATAACAGGTGTCTGAAATTCAGATTTGACCAGAAATCTAAAGCGCTTTAAGTGGCTGTTGCAGCTAGAAAAGTGCTATATAAAATCCAACTTGATTGATTGAAATAAATGTTACAACACAATAGGGCCTCCAATTAATGGCAATTACTGCCAAAGTACATTATCTTTGTCAGCCTTAGGGGAAATTTACTGATATTCAGCTGCTGGCAGTTTGTAAAGCCTCACCCTGACCTGATGTCATTCCCGGGGCTCCATAGAAAGGGGGGGGGGGCAGCAAGAAAGGCTTTTTCTCTTTGCTGAAGTGGACTAATGGACTATGTAAGACATGCAAAAAAAACCAAAAACTTGCATGTGGTTCAGACAAAGCGCTAGCGCGCTAGCAAACATCAGTGGAATAACTCAGAAAATGGACAAGCCAATAGGCAAAACACCTAAACACACTTATATGGAAACAGAAACACATACTTAAAATATGCATACTGACACACTTACACACACTGTGCACCTTCACACAAACCCACACCATCCATCTGAAGTATCTGCATTAGCACATGTATCAAGTATTGAGATCTTTTTTTTAAGTATTGCTGCATTCTGAGTTTCTCTCTGAGATGTTTAATGTGGTCTCAGCTGGGTCACATGGAGGTCATTCACCATCAGACAAGACTTCCGTCTGAAGTTTTTGATCGTTCAGATCTCTCTGCTTTAAATGAGAAACGACACTTTGTTAAACAGACTGGTGTGGAGACAGAAAAAAAAACAGCACTCGAGCGAGCAGACATGGAATAAGTCAATCACACAAGCGGATATCAGCTTATTGTTTTGCCTCTAAATTAAAAAAAACTCAAATCAAGAGTCTTCACACCAGAGAGACATCCGTACATACGGAGGGGTGCAGGGACAAGCGCTGTCAGTTTACTCAATGCAAAAAAAAAAGAAACATTAACAAAGAATCCTTCGCTATAGCATATTTTAAAAATAGTTTTTTTTTTATTGAAAAGTGGTTTTAAAAGTCTTGAATTGCAAGTAAAAGTCCAATGGAAAGTGACTTGACCACTGCCTTCTTCTCCGAGGCCACGGTTAAACTGGTGAGCCATCAGAAACATCTGACTGTACTTACTTCACGGTCGTGGCCACTAGATGGCGGTACTGATCAATTTCCAGCTAGACGAAGTTGCTACTCTGTGTCATTTCTCTCATTTCCTTTTGTGCCATGCTAGTCTATTTCTGGGTGCCAGGACGAAAAGCTCAGTTTCATTATTCATTCTCACAGCATATGGGTGCATCGGAGAGAAAATGGAGACCCGCATATCTAAGTGCAGCTTGTGATGGGGTTTGCAGTGATGGCGGGGACATGGGAGGTAGATGGACAGAGCCACGGTGACGGGTGGGGGATTTCTGTTGATGGGGCTGATGCCAAGGACCAATTTGTCTGGGCTTGAGAAACACAGGAGGATTTTGAAATATTGCTCTTGAATCTCGGATGGCAGACATACCAGCGCAGGATCAGGTTACCTACTGCCGCCGATACTGTGTAAAGCAAACAACACACTTAAAAACCAAAATACAAGATTTTCTTAAATTACAAACAGGTTCAAAGTGCCTGATCCACTGAACAATAAGAAAGCCATAGCTATAATCAATAACAGCAGGTTCTTAAAAATAGTTTCTAAAAATATTTTTACATTGAGTCATTTTGGCAAGATTAGCCTGGAGATGTAATCGCATACCCTGTAAGGAACAATGTTACGGTTCAATGGACAACTTCAATGGAGCTCAGCCCATGTTTCCAAATATCAAATCTTCATCAGTGATGGCCGTGAGGGAGGTGAAGTCTGACCCTATATGTTGCTGATTGTCCTGTTTTTTCTGTGGCCACTGAGTTTGAAGAGTTATTCCAAAATAGCGTACCCATTTTGTTAAATTAAAAAACATCTAGAGGATCAAGTTATTAAAATCACTATTTTCTTGTCAATTATCCCCTAAATTACCATCTGTCCTTCAAAATTTACCATATAAATATACTTTTTTTTTCCTCTCCCCTTTTCTCCCCAGTTGTACTTGGCCAATTACCCCACTCTTCCGAGCCGTCCCGATCACTGCGGCACCCCCTCTGCCGATCCAGGAGGGCTGCAGACTACCACATGCCTCCTCCGATACATGTGGAGTCACCAGCCGCTTCTTTTCACCAGACAGTGAGGAGTTTCGCCAGGGGGACGTAGTGCGTGGGAGGATCATGCTATTCCCCCCAGTCCCCCCCCCCCAACAGGCACCCCAACTGACCAGAGGAGGCGCTAGTGCAGCGACCAGGACACATACCCACATCCGGCTTCCCACCCGCAGACACAGCCAATTGTGTCTGTAGGGACGCCCGAACAAGTTGGAGGTAACACAGGGATTCGAACTGATGATCCCCATGTTGATAGGCAATGGAATAGACCCCCACGCCACCCAGATGCCCCAAAATGTACCTTTTTTTGTGTGTGTGTAAGCTACCACTTCACATTGACTCTTCAAAAAAAAAATTTTTTTTTGGATATTTCATTTTGGAATAAAACTTCACATTTCCCATTTTCTCCTTTTTTTTAACTCTCCCTTCCAGAGCAGGTTGGACTTGACCGACACATACTCATAATATATGCTGGGCTTTTTGTTTTTTTCATTCGCTCCAAAGTTTTTTGATCAAATGATCCTTTTTGTTCTGGTGCTTGTGTGTTTCATGCTGCATCGTGCACAGGTACGGCTCACTAACGGGAGATAGAGAGAAACCAGCTGAATGACAGCATCCACCTCCAAAGAAAGAAAACAGTTTGATGAAAAAAAAAGGTATCGTAATCTTCTTTTTTTTTTCTCCATGATTTAAAAATGAAGTTTTAGAAATATCAAGATAATCAAAACAAGTCATCTTTTGACATTAACATACCATTTTGTGGAAACTGACATCTCTGGAGACAAATCAAATTTGAGCCATCCATTTATACCAACATGCACAGGGCCATTTATCATTAAGTGGTTTTCAGCCTCCGCAGGGGGTTACATGATCACTTCTGAGCTATGAAAAAAACTGATTTATAATATTTTTTTAGTCATTGTGACGGCATTATGAACATTTGTTGCCGCTAGGCTTCCTCCAATTATTATGAAGTACTGTGAAAAAGGAAAATAAAAATCATAATGTGATGTCAAAGTTCACCATCTGACATGTTTATATTGGCCTCAGGGCTTTGCCAGTAAGTACAGTGTCATTGTGGGTGGTGGGTTTGTGACCTGATAAATTTTACAAGCTCTGCTGTAAGCACTATGGACGTGACATCCTCATTCTCATCCCTTGGGATCCATCTAATCTAGACGTCAAGGGGATGACGAAGAGTAGGAGAAGGAGGACGATGGTGAGGTGAAGAAAAATGAAGAAGAAGAGAAGGAGGTGAGATCCTTTCATTTTGCAAAGCACGCCGGCTGTCTGTGTAAGTGTAGTGGCCACGTCACTGACAGAGGGTCTGTCCGTTTTCCCCTCGGCAGTGGGGCTCTCAATATTACAGCCCAAAAACCGTACAAATACGGTTAGGTACAGTCAGAATGCGGTACCGCACCGTAGAGAACCTGTTAGCGACTAGCCCTCTGCAGGCATGGCCTGTTCAAAGTCTGAGCCAAACAGTTCCTTGTATAAGGGAGGAAAGTGGGTTCGGACGATGTCCGGGTAGACCGCCTTGAATGCCGACAGCTTCTCTGTGTGCCGGCTGCAGAGGGCCCGCAACGTCGACACCTTGCAAATCAACTGGGGGGGGGTTGGTAGTGGCAGAAGGTTGAGGAGAAGCAGGTGAGGAGTTGGCAGACAGAGAGAAGAGAGGAGTTGGGGATGAAGATAGTGTACAAGGAACAAAGAAGGACCTGTTGGTTAGGCTTGTCTGTATGTTTGCATCCCTATGTATTATGGTGCATGTAAATGAGTCCAAGATTCTGTTAATGCATTTGCATATAGCTGAGTGCGCACATATGTATGTATGTGTGTGTGTGTGTGTGTACCTTGGTGAGTATGCCATCCTCTCGGTGGTTCTTCTGCAGGACATGTTGCAGAGCCAGCTGGGTCTTCTGCTGAAGCTTCTCCACCTTCACTTTCTCCTGAAGCCAGGAACGGTCTGAACCAACCACACACAGACATGCAGGCATAAAGGAAGCATCACTTTGGGTACCCTTTTACATGCAATCTGGAGACTTTCACAAAATCCTTGCGTGTGTCTATGCATATGCACCGCTCACATTCTGTCCACATGTACACGGGTACGCATTTTGCTTCTTTCATAGACATGTTGGGATGTGATTTGGAACAGTGGTTATTTATATTTACATCTTGTGTCAGGTATTTCAATCACTGATTTTAGTCGGGGGGGGGGACTGGAACACCAGGTAAACATACTTAACTACCTGGCAGAATAAAAAAAATAAATAAAACAGCAGTACCGGTGGTACCCGAGGTCCAGATTAAGAAGCACTGATTTAGAAAACAAGCAAAAGAAAAGACATGCATGTTAGGGTAAATAGTCCTGTCTGTGCCCCTGACTGGAGTTGGTCCCTGGGTGCAGCACGGCAGCTGCTCACTGCTCCTAGCTACACAGTTAGGGTGGGTTAAATGCAGAGAAAGAATTGCCCCATGGGGATCAATAAAAGTAGTAAAAAAAAAATTTTTTTTTAAAATGGCTAAGAATTTGAGGAAAAAGAAAACGAAAAATGAATTAACTTCCTGCTCTTTATACGTCGGTGTCCCAGTGTGTTTGCAGATCACAAACACAGTTTGCCTTTGTTTGGGTACACCCACAGTCCTCGCAGTTGGCTGCTTGAAATGTGATCTAGGAACTGTGTCCAAGAGCACTCACACTTTAGACCGCGCTGGACAAGCGCACCAGCCAAGTGCCGGTCATACGGAGATGTCCTGCTTCGGTGCTCTGCTGGGGAGCCGACCTACCTGCAGACAGGAGCACGAAGGCCGAGAACACACCGATCTCTTCCTCAGACAGATGCAGCGAACACATGTTCTTGGCAAAGTCAAACACAGATGCTATCAAGTCATCACAACCTGTGGGGACACACACACACACAAACCCATGTACACACATGCATCAGAGAGTAACAATTAGTAAAAAGTCTCTTATAATAATTAAAACTACTCTGCAATGGACACACAAAAACATGCAAATAAACATGAGTACATATGCACATACACACATATACACACAGAGCGCACACTCACACACATGCACGCACACACACACACACACACAGGTTAGTAGAAAATTATGAAAATGACACTGATTGAAAGCTCAAGATAGAAGACCAGAGTTCGAGCATGCACACACACACACACACACACACACACACACACACACACACACACACACACACACACACACAGTACTTAGCACAAAGTGTTCATTATTAAGAGTTTGTGTAATATGTCACAGCAGTATCACCAGGAACAGTGTGACAATTAATCAAATTAATTAATCAAGTGCAAATTGCAAAAGAAATGTTCTCTTGGTAATTAGCATTTTTACATGCCTTGGGGTCCTGAATGAAATAATTGTACGATGAAGCAGTCTTTCTCTGCAATATGCACCACCACTTTATTTTTACTGTTCATTCCTTGTGCCAAGTAGTATGTGGATGACTGAAAGTAGTGGTTATATTGTGAACCAAGCAGAACATACGTATAAGCAGACAGACATGGTCAGGCACGCCGTGTTCAGACTAACCAATGACAGTTGACAGGTAGTCTAGACACCATGGTCATTAATGTCTTCACCTTGAATTAGATCAATGAGCATCAACTGACGTAGTGCAGGTAATTGAGTGTGTATAGTTTGTGAGTTGAGAATATGCATGCCTGTGTACCATATGTCTGATTATGCATTTCTGGTGTATGCATGGTACTTGTGAGTGTGTAGCTGAGAGAGTTAGAAAAGGCAGTGCAAATGTATATAAATATGAGTGATTTAGTTGGTAATGAGCCATACATTCCCATGATTTGTTCAGTGGACATCCCAAACATAATTGTAACTAGAGAAGTGCAATCAGTAGAGTGCAGCTCTCCACCAGGCATAGGTATCTCCCCTTCTCTGGAGTTTGAACCTGGCGATAAACCCCTGCTTTTTTTGCCTACCGTGAGAAGGCGAATACACACACGGACAGAAAAACTGGTGTTTTTTCTGCCATTATAAGACTTTTGTGCAGTGCCCAAATAAACTGAATGGGAAATATGGAAAAAACAAAGTTGTTAATAGGTTGCGCTCAAGCTAAAAAAAACATTTCGCCTGTCAGTATGTGGATGCACAGCCTCCTAGGCGGACCCTCCCATGAAAGCAAACAAGTTTGACATGAGATGACAGAGATCAGGCTATCATAATTTCAAAGCCCATCGTGGTTTTCATGATATAAAATGAATCAAGGTAAATGGCTGCTCTGCTGATTGACTTTCATTCATAAAACATTAATTCATTCATCTTCAGCCACTTCTCCGGGGTCAGGGCATGGTGGCAGCAAGCTAAGTAGGGCACTCCAGATGTCCTTCTCCCCAGCAACGCCCTCCAGCTCCTCCTGGGGGATCCCAAGGCATTCCCAGACCAGATTGGACATGTAGTCCCTCCAGCGAGGTCTGGGTCTACCCCGGGGTCTCCGCCCAGTTGGCTGTGCCCGGTAACCCTCCAAAGGAAGGCGCCCAGGAGGCATCCTAATCAGATGCCCGAACCATCTCAATTTGCTCCTTTCGATGCGAAGGAGCAGCAGCTCTACTCCAAGCTCCTTCGGATGTCCGAGCTCCCCACCCTATCTCTAAGGCTGAACCCAGACACCCTACAGAGGAAACTCATTTCAGCCGCTTGTATCCGCGATCTCACCCTTTCGGTCACGAACCAAAAGCTCATGAGCGAACATTGACTGGTAAATTGAGAGCTTTGCTTTCCAGCTCAGCTCCTTCTTCACCACATCAGTCCGGTCCAATGTCCGCATTACTGTTGATGCTGCACCAATCCGCCTGTCAATCTCCCGCTCCATCTACCCTCACTCATGAACAAGACCCTGAGATGCTTGAACTCCATCACTTGGGGCAGCAGCTCATCCCCAACCCAGAGGGAGCAATCCACCATTTTCCGGTAGAGAACCATGGCCTCAGACTTGGAGGTGCTGACTCTCATCCCAGCCATTTAACACTCAGCTGTAAACCACCCCAGTGCGCGCTGGAGGTTGCGTTCTGATGAAGCCAACAAAACCACATCATCTGCGAAGAGCAGAGATGCAATTCTGAGGTTCCTAAAATGGACACATTCCTCACCTTGGCTGCGCCTTGAGATCCTGTCCATGAATATCACAAACATAATTGGACACAAGGGACAACCTTGGCGGAGTTCGACACCCACCGAAAATGTGTTTGACTTTGTGCCGAGAATGCGGACACAGCTCTCACTTCGGTTATACAAGGACCGGATGGCTTGTAGCAACTGCCATTCATAAAACAACTGTAAGAAAACATAGCTCAGTCATGGGAAATGCTTTATTGTAGCTACAGAGATGATTTCCAGCTGTGACTGATTAATCCTACTCTTGAAATTTTATTTTTATAGCGGTGTTTGTACATTGGAGGCTATGGCACTTCCACGTGGTGGCGAAGTGAATGAGGTGAATTATTTTTGGTTCATCCTGTGTTCCTCCAGTTCTCCTGTGCTGAGATCAGGAGCGAATGATTTGTTGGCTCGCGAAAGATGATCAACTTCTCATTTATTTTCAAGACTCATACCCGAATACATAATGTTTTGGTTTTAACACTGTCACTGCCTGATCTGACTCAACAGTAGACATAGATTGGGCAGCGACAGAGAGCAACATTGGTCAAGCGAGCTAGAGAGTGAATGAAGAGAGGGAGTGGTGATAAAACAAACGTTTTTCAAAGGTTTTGAATCACCACAACCATGAGAGGTTCCTCATCATAACTGTACACAAAAAAAAAAATAGGGTGATAGGTCCAGTAGTTTGCAAGATTAGCCACGGACACACACACACAAACACACGTGCATGCGCACAATCAAACACATAATCCCCTCCAGGCTACCACCAGGTGGAGATAATAAGATTTTCCTTTTTGCGTGAGTGTATGAGAGAGAGATAGAGTAAGGGAACAGTAAATGGGTATCACCTGCTTAACCCAGTAAATTGAAAATCAAATTATGTGGCTCTAACAGTGAACCCTAAAAAGATACTATTACTCATTTTGCTCTTCCTCTTCCTCTCTCTCTCACTCTCACACATAAACACAAAGCGCTACACACCTAAGGCTTTAAAGACATCTGGCCCTGCGTATTTCCCATCAAAGTAGACGGTGTTGTTCTGCATGTCAAGAGCCCGGCACATTCTGACAAAGACCACCTCTAGAGAACCTGGGTAAAAACAAACAAACATGATGCCATTCTGTCATTTGAAACCTTGATGAGTTAGTCTACTTTAACATATACAGTAATGCCAATTTGGTGAACACTATTGTTAACACAGTGCTACAGGACCGACATTTTATACTGAGCCACTGGCACAAAGTCCCCCCCGTGCTTTTTCTCCAATTGTATCCGGCCAATTACCCCACTCTTCCGAACCGTCCTGGTTGCTGCTCCACCCCCTCTGCCGATCCAGGGAGGGCTGCAGACTACCACATGTCTCCTCAAATACATGTGGAGTTGCCAGCTGCTTCTTTTCACCTGATAGTGAGGAGTTTCGCCAGGGGGACATAGCATGTGGGAGGATCACGCTATTCTCCCCAGTTCCCCCTCCTCCCTGAACAGGCACCCCAACTGACCAGAGGTGGTGCTAGTGCAGCAACCAGGACACATACCCACAGCCGACTTCCCACCCGCAGACACAGCCAATTGTGTCTGTAGGGACGACCAACCAAGCCGGAGGTAACACGGGGATTCGAATCAGCGATCCTCATGTTGGTCGGCAACGGAATAGACCGCTACGCTACCCGGACGCCCCAAAGTTAAATGTTACCAAATGATCTATAGTAGGTTCCCTCAGTATCATTTATCATGATGGCAGTACATTTTGGGATTACGTTCATTGCTAAAAACATATAAATAATTTGAAACAAGTAGATCTATGACTGATTTAAGTCAAGTCAAGTCAATTTGATTTGTATAGCCCAATGTCACAAATTACAAATCTAATTTACAATTCTAATTTAATCTCCATGAAAACCACACTGCCTCATATACTTTACTTTTCCCCAGTTTTCCAGTATTTATCCGAGCTATGGCTGTGCACAGTATAATTGGCCCCAAACTCTAATTGACAGTCAAGTCAGAAATTACAAAAGCTGCAGAGCGTCATCTCTTCTCACTCCTTAGACGCAGATGTCCCATCTCATCAGCTTACCTGCTTTCAGCAACACTATCTGGTCATTCTGGCACAGTTCCATGAAGCCGTCGATGCGTTTGGCGAACTCCACCACATACTGGATTGCCTCAGTGATCTTGATGGCACACAGCTGCCACATCACCTCCCGCGGCTGAAACAAAAAAACAAACAAAACAAAAAAAGTAGTTAATGGGGGTTGGATTAAATGGCTCTGAAGCACTATAGTGCCCCGTAAGGAAAATGTGGATTGTGGAAGGAATTGTGAAAAAAACCAAGCTTTTTAGCCTTGGGAAGTTAATGTAGCTGGAATGGTCTATTGTCTAGCTTGTGTGGAGAAAGTAGACTTTTGTGCTACAGCGTGTGATACTCATAGAATCTGCTGTGGGACATTATGGAGGCATTCAAAGCTGATGTTAGACAAATACAGGGTTATTACTTGAAGGGTGACTACTTCAGTTATCATAATGGTATTAAGGGGTGTGTATCTGTGGGTGTGTACTGGTTGTTGTTCCCTTCTACCTTGCTTTGGTAGCTGTCCACCTCCTCCTGCAAGAAGGCCTGCCAGGTCATCTGCTGTAGCTCCTCCCTCAGGTACTGACACGTCTCCAGATGTGACTTGGAGATGTTCTGGGCCAGGTGCTCTGCAACGCAACACGACCACCAATCAGCATGCAAACACAACTCGTGAAATTCAATAACCACATTTGTCTAGACATATTGAAATCTAACAGTACTTGTATAGTACAATGATGTACTCTACAGTATGCCACATTACAATTCTTTAAAAGCACTCTATAGAAAACCATCCTTGTATAGATGATTTAAAAAATGACTCATTCTTTTCTAAGCCATGTGGTAGCTAGTGAAACCTTAGTAAAGTGTTTACCTGTTACCGGGCAAACATCACAGCAGGCAGCCAAACAAATGCCATTCACACATGTAAATATCAAACTGCACATCTGCCCCATGAGACAATGTCGGACAAAGATGTCCTCATCATCATAGAAATCATGAAAATACAGTCTATCCATCCATCCATTATCCAAACCATTTATCCTGCTCAGGGCTGCGGGGATGCTGGAGCCTATCCCAGCAGTCATTGGGCGGCAGGCGGGGAGACACCCTGGACAGGCTGCCAGGCCATCACAGGGCTCTCACACACACACATTCACAGCTAGGGACAATTTAGTATGGCCAATTCACCTGACCTACATGTCTTTGGACTGTGGGAGGTAACCGGAGCACCCAGAGGAAACCCACACAGACATGGGGAACATACAAACTCCACACAGAGGACAACCCGGGATGACCCCCAAGGTTGGACAACTCCAGGGTTCGAACCCAGGACCTTCTTGCTGTGAGGCGAGCGTGCTAACCACTGCGCCACCATGCCACCCCTAGTGACAACTAAGTTCTTAGTAATAACCAGTAAGAGTGGTGCAACCTGTTTTTATTCAACAGTGTGTAAATTCTGATTTAGTTAATACTTAGGCGATAACTAGAGTTAGAAAGAACTTACACCTAAATGGTGTAAGATATTATGGGTTAAGGATCAAATCTATTCAAGTTTTAAAAGTGAACATCAAAGTCTTAAACTAAATTCTAACCAATAAAGAGATTGCAGAGTGATGTGAGTTTTCTTCTCTTAGCACCAGTTAGGTGATTAATACGCCATATAAATTAGAGGTGCTGCAGGAATGTTTCAGACAAAAGATGAGCGACATTTTGCAAAATTGTGGAGACTAATATCAGCAAAGTGTCTTTATTAGTTTTCTACTTTGATACTATGAGGAATTTGATGGTTCTTTGCCAAATTCTGCAGAAAATGTTGTCAGCTTTGGAACAAAATGCTTGTGAACACAGCTCACGTGGTGAGCAACACTGAGTGTGACTATAAAAAGTATACAACTGGCCTAATTCAGTCTTTCTATATTGATAGTAATTGATACAGCATATGTCCCTAATGAGTGAATGATTATGGAATAGATCCAGGGACCAAAACCTTGTATGGGGTGTGGGATTACAGCCAGATAACAAAGGTTGTGTTTTCTGTGAAAAAGAAAGGGGGGGTGGGTCATTATGATAAATGCTTTTGTCAAAGAGGAAAAGATTCAATGGAAAAACTCCAGGGAACCCAAAAAATTATTTCCCCAAACGAGCGCCCTTCCACATCCCAATTGGCCCTAATTAACAGACAACTAATTACCACACAGCGATTTTAATGAGCTCTGAAGATGAGTTTCCAACCTCCTGCTATTTTAAACCACCTTTGCAGTCTCTTTTTGCCCCATGGTTGTGCTCTCTCTCTGTCTCCCTTTCTCTCAGTGCTTTCTTCCTCCCAGTTTTAATGATATCCATACTATTCCCGAACTCGCCCCCCCCCCACCACACACACACACACACACACACACACACACACATGCATACACTTGCTAACCATAAACTCTTCCTGGTGGACCCTTACCTTTTGCCATATTTCTCATTTCCCATATTTCTCTTAAAAGATATTTCCCTATTTACTCTTCTCCCCTTTCCTCTCTTTCTCGCTTCTCCTTTAATATTCCCTTCCTCAGTTCCCTCGGATGCCCCTCGTTCATCATTTTTCCCCACTCCTTCATCCTCTTCTTCCTTACCAGAGACGCTTCCCGATTACTCACCAAGCTCGGCCATGGACACCGTTGGCGACGTCTCTCCGTTGCTGAAGGAGCAGTAGGGGAGGAAGCCGTTAGTGGAGCCGTAGTCACAGAGCGGTTCTGGTTTGATGCCGTTGATGTCCAGGCCGGACTGGTCCGGGGACGGCTGGATATCCAGGTAGAACCCCCCCACCCCTCCGCCTCCTCCTCCTCCACTGGAGTCCGCCTGGACATAAATGATATGATGGTACTTAACAGTCAACACATATAGAACAATGAACATTCGGTACACTAAATCGTTGGTTCACCATCATGTGATTGTGAACACTGTCTCAGGTGCAACTTAAGATGCTGACTAGCAGGCTAAATAAAGAGCTGGAGGGCTCTGGGGGTCCAGGATCGAGAACTGTTGTTGAAAATAATGAACCAAATGCTGTCATCAGACCAAAACCAAACAAAAGCTTTTTTCAGAAATAAAGACATTTAGCGCTTTTGTTTTTTTATTTTTCCCCCTTTTTCTCTCCAATTGTACTTGGCCAATTACCCCACTCTTCTGAGCCGTCCTGGTTGCTGCTCCACCCCCTCTGCCAATCCAGGGAGGACTGCAGACTACCACATGCCTCCTATACATGTGGAGTCGCCGGCCACTTCTTTTCACCTGACAGTGAGGAGTTTCGCCAGGGGGACGTAGCACGTGGGAGGATCACGCTATGCCTCCCGAACAGGCGCCCTGACTGGCCAGAGGAGGCGCTAGTGCAGCAACCAGGACACATACCTACATCCAGCTTCCCACCCACAGACATGGCCAAATTGTGTCTGTAGGAATGCCCGACCAAGCCGGAGGTAAGGCAGGGATTCGAACCAGTGATCCCCGTGTTGGTAGGCCACGGAATAGACTGCTATGCTACCCGGACACTCCTAGCACTTTGTTTTTTGCCTTTAAGTGTGTGAAATAATAACATGCAGTCTATGGTGTTCACAAAACTACGGTGGTCCAGGAACGCAAAACTCCACAATATTCACAAAACTGAAATTGACAACACAACAGCTATAATTCATGATCTAGCACCTTCAGCCACAACATAACAATGCTGCAGCAAAGAAAAATGCAGCAAGTCACAACACAGCAGAAGTCGTTTGACAACAGAGATGAGAGGCGGACTTGGTGTGAGTCATTAATGTCGTGGGTTCATGTTTAATACTTTCGTGATGTCATGCGTTCTTTGCTTTTCAAATGAATCTCAGTGTCGTGAGTTATCACCACTGTAGTGTCATTTAATTTCTAAGCTTTGTTAACATGTCACGTTTTACCAATCCATTCGAATCAGCTCTTACACAACTTGTTAAATTTCAAACAAGAAAAAACATCATCAAGGCTGCAGTTACAGTTTTTCCCCCCCAACAGCAAAGAAAAAACTCTGCACGATGAGAATATTCTTTGTGGCAAACACCAACCTTGGAGGATGCAGAGCCTCCCTCGGGGGAGTTCTGCTCCATGTAGCCTCCCAGCTCATCGTGCAGCTCGGTGAGGCCCATGGAGGCCAGGCCGTAGGGGGGAGAGATGGGCTCGGCCTCCCCCGGGGTCTGGCTGCTCAGGCTGGAGTGGGAGTGGAGAAGGTGGCTGGCCTGTCCCTGCTGCTGTTGCTGCTGCAGACGGTGCTTCTGAACCTCGGCGTAGAGGCTGTCCCTCTGCTTTTTGGACATACGGCCAAACTTCACCGCTGTGGCGAAAACGGAGAGGAAGGCACGTAAACGTGATGGGAGAACATTTGCCATTGTTTCACTCATGTCTTTCTGCAAAAACTACTCACCCCTCCCTCCCTTATCTTCCTCTTCTCCATCTAATAGGCTTTTGCATCCGATTCAAAAAGGACCTGTCTATTTTAGTGCCTCGTCTCTCCAATTTTCAGTTCTTTTCAAGCGTTTACTGTGCAGGTGCCATATTTTGGTCTCACAGGATTATTTTTTTTTACAGTGTTGTCTGGCTGGTGGGGCTTTTAACTTCACCAGTATTTTCTCTTCCTAAATGTTTGTCATTTTTATTGTTGTAAATCTAGGAGCTAGTAGCTCGCTAGTAAATCTAGCTTGTTTTACAGCATGTGCCTTAAAATGTGACTCTATAGCTGCTTTCAAACATACATTTTGTAATATTTTCCGGATGAGTTTCCGGCACTGTGGGTGGTTTTCCCCATTTAGACATACAGCTCCTTTCTGTAAGGTTTTTGGATACCGTTTGTTCACACATGACACGACGGGGCCTTCTGTCTCATGTAGGATGTCTTTTATGTTGTTGTAAGCTATGACATCTGCTAGGTTATTTTTATTTTTTATTTATTTACTTATTTTTTGTTATTTTGGAACATTTGGTTTTCCATATGACTATCATGCAACATATTATTTTTTTTTGGACCCCCCCCCCTTTTCTCCCCAATTGTACTTGGCCAATTACCCTACATTCAGAGGCATCCCAGTCACTGCTCCACCCCCTCTGTCGATCAGGAGAGGGCTGCAGACTACCGCATGCCTCCTCCGATACATGTGGAGTCGCCAGCTGCTTCTTTTCACCTGACAGTGAGGAGTTTTGCCAGGGGGATGTAGTACGTGGGAGGAGCACGCTATTCCCCCTGTTCTCCCTCCCCCCCCGACCAACCAGAGGAGGTGCTAGTGCAGTGACCAGGACACATACCCACATCCAGCTTCCCACCCGCAGACACGGCCACTTATGTCTGTAGGGACGCCCAACCAAGCCGGAAGTAACACAGGGATTCGAACTGGTAATCCCCGTGTTGGTAGGCAACAGAATAGACTGCTACAC
This sequence comes from Lampris incognitus, assembly GCF_029633865.1. Classification (NCBI taxonomy): domain Eukaryota; kingdom Metazoa; phylum Chordata; class Actinopteri; order Lampriformes; family Lampridae; genus Lampris; species Lampris incognitus. Next base: position 49,888,530 of record NC_079214.1, on the reverse strand, counting down.
TACCCAGATGCCCTGTGCAACAGATCATTGATTTCATCCTCTGCGCAGACTGAAGGAAGCTCTTTTTTATTTATGTCGGTCTATTTTCCAGACATCTTTAAGTACGCTCTTAGTTTTATACTCGTTTACAAGTAAATCTCCCACTTCGGACAAGTACCTGCAGTGGACATATTGAGAATACACTCCTCGTGATTGGTTTGCTTGTTCCTGTAAAAACGTCTTAACACGACAATCTGACGGCTTTTTTTTTTCCAAACCATTGTCATTTGCTGATGTTTCCGTAAATGAGTCATCTCATTGCAGATAAAAATCTGTATGGAATATCTATCAACTCTGGTTTGCGTTCACACATGAGCCCGACACATAAAACTGAGGGAAGGTTTATAGGTTAGGGGGTTTCTGGGTTAGGTGGCTTGTGTGAATTTGGGTTAATTATACAGAGAACAAGGCTCATTCTGAAATACTTAAAAGAAAAAGAAAATACGGGCAAGAAGCAAGACTCCGTTTTTGTTTTTTTTGTGGGCAAGCTGCCAGTCATACAAGCCATATACCTATTTGACATCCTGATATCTTACATTTTAAAAGGCAGAAGAATGTTTTCCATTAGAAGTTTTTCCAGTTTCAATAGTGTCCTTCAGTTGACAGTTTAATTATCCTCCTTCAACCCAAGGAATCATGGGTAAACAGTGGTGCGTATGGAGCTGAAATAATTTTCAGGTGTAAGTAAACATTATTTAGACACCTACTCAGCTATACAGACACACTTATACAGGAATATACCATGCACACACACACACACACACACACACACACACGAACACACACACACACACACACACACACGCTTCATTGTAAGTGCGGCGCTCATGTTGGTGTGGGACACAGGAGTCATCTGTAAGGACAGTAGCTCAGTAGAAATGGATGATGGGTGATGATTAACTACAAGGTCGAGTAAAGATGACAGTGATATACACTGGGAGAGATGAAGGGAGAGACACGAGGGGAGACAGAGGAGGAAAGAGACCGGGGGGAGGGAGTGGAAAGAGTAGATGGAGGGAGAGGGAGGATGACAGAGTGACTGTTGAAAAGACAGGAGTAGAGGAAAAGATAAGAGAAGGATGACCTTCATGTTTCCTGGATGGGCTGGTGTGTGTGTGTGTATGTATGTGTGTGTGTGTGTGTGTGTGTGTGTGTTAATATCTGTTTGTTTGCCTGTCTAAATATGTCACCATAAATATGTTTGTGTCATTAAAGTGCAGACCTTTTTGATTAATGGGCAGTTTAAGGATCATTCATGAGATCCCAATGAAGCCTTAACAAATGGATTTTGTTTAGTTTAACCGTCTGTCAGTGTAGTTTTGCTGGTGTCACACACACACACACAGCCCTATAAGCAGTGTGAGATAAGGTTCCCATGCCAGAAAGCACAAGTAAAAGACATTTAAAGGCTGTTCTTAAAAAAAAGAAACTAAAAAAAAAGCAACTCCCCCCCAAAAGGTTTAAAACCCTTAACTTCCTCTCGGATGATGGTGCAGACTGTTTTTTGTGTGTGTGTGTGTGTTTTTATGTGCATGGTTTACCGTCTCGCGACATGCCCACGGCCAGACATTTCTGCAGGCGACAGTGTTGACAGCGGTTACGACTGGTGCGGTCGATCAGACAGTTCTTCTGGCGTGGGCAGGAGTAGGCTGCATTACTCTGCTGACTCCTCCTGAAGAAACCCTGTGAGAGGAAGATGGTGGAGGGTAGAGGAGGGGGAATGAGAGCAAAGATGGTGATGTTTGGTCAAGACAGCAAGAAAAGAATTTGGCGGGGGAGAGAGAGAGAGAGAGAGAGAGACAAAGAGAGAGAGACAAGATAGTGGGAGAGAAAGTAGGGGTGTTCCATACAGAAAAGGAGAATAAGAGAATGAGGAATAGAGACAGCGATAGAGAGAGAGAGACAGAGACAGATAGCGAGAGAGAGAGACAGCGAGATTTATATATATATATATATATATATATATATATATATATGGGAGAGAGAGAGAGAGTATGGGTGTTCCATACAGAATAAGAGAGAATGAGGAATGGAGACAGTGATAGAGAGATAAATAGAGACAAATAGTGATATATATATATGGGAGAGAGAGAGAGAGTATGGGTGTTCCATACAGAATAAGAGAGAATGAGGAATGGAGATACAGTGACAGAGAGAAAGTAAGACGAAGACAGTGGGGGAGATAAGAATGGGACAAAGTATAGCGAGAGATACAAACAGGGTAGATAGAGAGGTCGGGAAGAGGGAAAACAGAAAGGATAAAGAGAGGGAGATTTAGTGGCTGAAGTGATGTATCTAAACATTTACTTTCTATCTGACTCCCCTCAGCAAATGTGAAAACCAGCCCGAGTTGAGATTTAATCAAAGCATAGCTTAAAACTGGTTGAAACAATACCAATTTACTCTATATCCTGCCATAACAACGACCACATAAACTTTCACTGATTCTTTACTTTTATGCAAAGACATTTAGCACGGCACGACTGCTCTTTTCCAGTGATGCCCTGCTTTGCAGTCACAGTTTTGCACATTTTGGAGCAATCTCGCACAACGTGTTTTCTACCGCCAGCAGCTGAGAGTCTCTACTGGAGTTGTCGGGCTTTCAATGTCTCGCTAACGGCAACTTCTGAGGCAGAGAGGAGCGCTACTCGGGCACCTTCCCCAACCACATCTTACAAGTCTGTTACAAGCTAGCTATGGGCACGGGACCTGCACTCCTAAGCTTGCTTCTTACCTTCTTCTAGACCTTAAGCTTATCATTGCCATATTGAGCCGTCTGTGTGTGGTAAAACAGTGAGAATTAAGAATTCTTCAATGAAAACGCACATAAACCCCACCAGTCCCACGACATCCTGCAAGGATACACCACCAGCCCTCTCCGAAGAACCAATTAAACTCCCCTACGCACGTGTGCACACAGACGTCTCCATAAGATGCTTGTTGGCTGTGAAATGAGCCTACAGTAGCCAACAGCTGTCATCAAAACAGATGTCGAGGCAGAAGCTGTTATGACAATACATTTTCTGATTGTGCAGCCATTATATCGGCAGAAATCTCCTGTGCCTAATGGTTGTGATTTATGGTCCAGGCTGCCTTTGGCATCTTCCAAATGCTAGGTGGCTCTCCGACTGTCTTAATTAGAAGTGATGTGAGGCAATTCTCAAGTGGGCAATTGGCACTGGTAAACAATGAAATAAAGAGAGTTTCTTTGTCTAATGTTCAAACTGAAATGATTAGCTGAGGAAATTGCAGTAAAAAACTCACATTGTGATTTTTGATATTTACCTAAATAGATCATTGTGATACATAAAAAAAGCTTTTAAAACATAACTATATTTTAATCAAACATTTCAGCGCTGGGATTTTCCGAAGCATCGGGACACTTTAGGAAACTGGTGCAGCTTTGATTCAGAGGCAGAAACGACCTCTTGTCATTTGAAAATGGCAGGAGTCAATATTGTCACAGTTTCAGGGATCAGACAATAATTGATTGCCTCTGAAAATCAGAGTGCCCTTTTCACAGCATCGATGCAGCACCTCTCTTAGTATCCAGTCATCAGGTTTGATTAATTAGGTAATTAACTGATAAAGAGATGAGATTTTCAGGTTGTCACAATGCTAGTTTTTGAGCGTGACCTATGTGTCTGTCTGTCGGTCTATCTATGCGTCTATCCATCTGGGAAAAAAAAGTATGTTAACTGATTTCTCCTTGATATGTGAAAATCTATTGACTCCAGAAGGGAAATTTGGGCTTCCTTCCTGAGCAAAAACAGTGATGCCAATGGGACCTTTGGCATTTCATTGCCTGTCTTGTGGACAGACACAGGATTAATTCTGAGATCCTCTGCTTGCAGGATGGTCTGTCTAACCCAGTGGGCTTGTTTAAAGGGAAATTGTGTCTTTTTTTTGGATTCCCCCCCTTTTTCTTCCCAATTGTATGCAGCCAATTACCCCACTCTTCCGAGCTATCCTAGTCACTGCTCCACCCCCTCTGCCGATCCAGAGAGGGCTGCAGACTACCACGTCTCCTCCGATCCATGTGGAGTCGCCAGCCGCTTCTTTTCACCTGACAGTGAGGAGTTTCACCAGGGGGACGTAGCGTGTGGGAGGATCACGCTATCCCCCCCAGTTCCCTGTCCCCCCTGAACAGGTGCCCTGACCGACCAGAGGAGGCGCTAGTGCAGTGACCAGGAAACATACCCACATCCAGCTTCCCACTCACAGCCACAGCCAATTGTGTCTGTAGGGATGCCCGACCAAATTGGAGGTAACATGGGGTTTCGAACCGGTGATCCCCGTGTTGGTAGGCAACCGAATAGACTGCTACGCTACCAGGACACCCCATTTGAGATAATTTTTACACCACAAATTTGTACAAATATTACTTACATTTGTATTGTTCTACCTTCCATAGTATGCCCAGCTTGTACCCTCCATGCTCTCAGAAAGTTTTCCACTTCCTGGTCTCTGATGAGCAACATGCAGTTAGCCAACAATGGCTAGTTAACCAGATTTGGCCAATGTCTGTCTTTATGGTGCCTGTGTGTCTACCAGACAAGAAAACCAGCATAAAAATTGCTGGTAAATTGCCTTTTGGATTTTTCTCTTCATTATTCTGGATTTGCCATGCATGTAAGGCTGATAAACATTACTTTAGTCAACTTCAATGATAACAGGAAACAATCAATAAGACACCAACACTTCAGTCACTGTGAATTTAAAACTTTAAAAGCTACACTGTGTTTGATTATGAAACTTGCACTGGTACAGATCTTCTGTCAAACCATTCTGCAACCACATAACATGACCCACTAGCCTACATGCTACATATTTGTTAGGGCTGTGTATCATGATTCACATTGATATTAAAACATATTTATATATGAATGCACAATTTCTATATACTGTGCTTAATATGTGCTATATTAACAATTTATCCATTTTGCCCTTCAGTGTTTGACTTGCTGTTAACTTGTCAATCAAAGGACACAGACACACTTCAGTGTGTGGCTTGATGTGGGAAAATAATTGGTGCATAAAATACAGTTAGTCAAAAGTCCGCGGTGGCGTAGCGGTCTAAGCATCGGCTTGGTGTCGATGCAGTTGCCCACTGGGGACTGGGGTTCGCGCCCCGGTCTCGTCAGATCCGACTATGGCCGGACTCGATGAAGCAGCAATCATTGGCAACGCTGTCTTCGGGAGGGGGGCGGAGTCGGCTTGTGTTCGTCATGTGAATGCGTCTCTGTGTGTGTCGGAAAAACAGTGGTTCGGCTTGGATTCGCCTTGTCACGAAAGTGGGGAGGCGCTTTCCTTCGAGACTGCCGGCCGGAGAGATGCAGTTGGCGAACGCATGCAGTACGAGGGTGGGTGTTTGAATTAAAATAGGGATCAATTGGCCACTAAATTGGGAGAAAAAAGGGAAAAATCAGAAATAAATTAAAAAAAAATACAGTTAGTCAGTGAAATCACACAAAAAGCCTAGCGTGTCTTGATTTATTGTGCATTTAAGATGTTTTCCCAACATTTTTGTAATGAGTCACTATATAAAGGGTCTTTGAATGCAGTCCTAGCTATATCCCTTACTATAGGCTGAGAAAATAACTAATTGTGGATCCAACCTCAAAAAGTAAAAATGAATGAGTTGTCACCTCATTCATACATGGTGTGACTCAACTGCTATATTGTGTTTAGGATGTCAGTGTGTTCCCTTAACAATGAGATTCAACAGTCAAGTCATTCCCAAACTCCTGTGTAGTTGATATTGAATGCATGATGCACTGAAATTCGGGCATCATGAATGTCCAGATTATTTAATAAATGAGACCACAATGTATGAATCTAGTTATGTATGGTGTGAGAATGCATTATCTGTTTTTAGCACACAGCTTGTTCCTTTGATATGCAATGCAAATTCCCTTTGGAGCCAGTTAATCTATTCTATTCCATACTATTCTCTTCTCTTCTCTTCTGTTCTATTCCACTCTATTCTATATTCCCAAAGAAAACATAACCACTGGTTAATCTAAGAAAATGCAATTCAACTGTCTGAGTTTAAGACATACCTTTGAAGTTTGTTCAGGAAAAAAAAGTACAGGTCTCTGACAGGCGGGGGATTCAAAAGAACATCAAACCCATTTCTGTGACAACCTCTGGGAAGAGCCAGAGCTCAGCTCAACAGGAAGTGAGGTTGTAGGGTTGGTGCCTACCTTGCAACCTTCACAAGTGATGACGCCATAGTGGATCCCTGATGATTTATCTCCGCAGATCTTACAGGGAATTATTTCAATTTGCGCTGTAGTGAGAAAGAATGAGAGAGCGAGAGAGAGAGAGAGAGAGAGAGAGAGAGAGAGAGAGAGGAAGACAGAGAAATATGAAAAGCCAGTAGATATGGAGAGAGGCAGAGATGAAAGAAAGTAAGAGAGGGAGAGGGAGAGAGCAAAAAACAGAGAGAGAGAATAAGAGAACAAAGTACATCAGCACTACAGTCACTTCTCACATCATAAAATCCATCATCCATTTCAACACTGCAGTGAGACACATCAGTTGTGTATAAACAACTGTGGACTTCAACCTCAGACAATAAAATCCTGCGCAAGCTCCGACAACAAATATAACGCAATATCATTGAATGTTTTAACTGTGTTTAGCACATGATAAGAAGTAACATCACAGAAAAAAACATAATAGGAAAATAAACTTATTACATTATCAAATCTAGGGCTGAACAGTGCACTTAATTGGTATCAATAACTTTGATCATTAAATACCTGCATCACAAAAGTCAAGTTAATGAAGTCATTTTAATTCATTTTCTCAAAATGTTAAACGGGTTGGTTAAAAAAATTCTTGCGGACTGCCTCCACCGAAGCCCCAAAGCAAAAACTTGTTGCACAACGTCTCTGCAGCTAGCGTGGCAGATGAATGTTTTCTCAAACCAAAACCTATTGCAGGAATATTGAATGTATTTCAAAACCCACTCCAACACCCCGATTTAAAACTGAAACTAAACAAAAATAAACAAATAAAAAAGACCTCAATGATCATTATATCAATAGTCGCCACTAAACACTGCAGACTTAAACAGGAACCATTCACAATGGGAAAAAATGTGATCGGATGTCTTTATGCTTGCTCAATAATCCAGCTAAGAAAATCACAGAGACTGGAATCAGTGACGAAACATTTCTCTCAATAAACATCGTGTGCAGATAAACCGATTCAACTTTATGTGACCTCGTTCATTATTTACCAGCCAGTTAGATCTTTTTTTTTTCTTTTTAAATTGGCTCCCAGATACTGACTGGTCAATTTTTATGGATAGGCGGGTTAGTGTACTGCATTATAGTACTGAGCAACACTAGCGATGAAAACAAGAGAGGAATGTCTGATGAAGACCAGCTGAGGTCAAGACATTGTTAAATAAATTGCTAGTAGAGCTAATAGACCCCTTCAGCATTAAGAGACACACCACTTAAAGTTCAAAGCTGACGGGGGGGGGGGCAATTTGTAAACTTACTGAACTTGTGACACAACACTGATTGAAAACTACCAATTAACCACTGAATTTTGTTTAACAGGAAGCCTGCTTAACTGCTTGCTTTTTTCACAAGAGGTAAAATAAGGACAGGGGAGTCCATTGCTATTCCACTTCCGGACCATTTAAGGTCTCTGCTTATGTAATTTGTCCTGAAATGCTCTTACAACCATCACAAATCAAAGCATGCACTCAGTGTGTGGCAGCTCAACAGATGACCAGTAGGGGGCAATGCAGCTTGGCCGCATTTAGAGAGGTCCAAGCCAACAGCTAATCAATACAGGGTTTAATCTTGTGCACAACTTGACAAAAATATAACAGGCATGGTATTTTACCTGGTTTGCTTTCAAATAAAGATACAGCCCTGTGGTAGGGAAAGTAACACTACCTTCACCATTGTGCGAGCTAGAAGGGTCTTCAGGTCAGAAAATTACCACAATACAAAGTTTGTTAACCCGCTAAAGTGACCGGTACAGTAAACTAATTTATAAACTACCACCAAATTTTACCAATATCTGATTGGTGCTCAGTTCTTTACCTGTTAACATACAAATATTTAAATTTCTTATAATATTGCATATATTGTAATAATTTACTTTCATAATGCATTGATTTGTCTCATTAATTTTTTTTCACAATGTAATTAATTTTTTTTCATTTAAGTACATTCTACTGCTGTTTGTATCACATATTCTGCAAACGTGCTGTGAATTCATCTTTAAATCATAAATTTTATGCTAAATATATTGACTTGTTGGCTCCGATGTATTTGATTTTTAAAATCACTGACAATAACACTGGCTCTAAATAAAGCTTCTGTAAATAGTACACTTGAAGTTTATTTTATTAAGTATACTTAAGTAAACTTCAAGTAAAGTTCAAGTATATGTATTAGTAGTATACTTGTAAGTATACTTAAGTATAATTGTTTAGTATATCTCTGGTAAGTACTTAAAAAGTAAACTGAAAGTATACTGATTTTTAATTTAAAATAAGTATACTAATAGTACACTTGAATAAACTACTATTTTGTAAGGGTTATCATTTATCATACTGTATAATAACTGATTTGAATCATCGTATTAAGATTATGTACACCACTGATTAAAAAAAGAAGACTCAGAACATACATTAAATGGCTGCAAAACCTACTCTATTCATTTTGAGTATTTCACATGTAGAATTTACTACTCTCAAATAAACACACACACACACACACACACACACACACGCAAGTAGTATCTATGTATGCACCTTTTGCATGCATAGCATACACATACAAACTTCCTGTTGCTCGGTTTTTCTGCAGGCCGACTTATCACCTCATTAGCAGGGCTCGACAGTGTGAGTATTTCACTTTCATTCTTCCCTAAAAATAGATGTGCGAACTGGAAAATTAATTTATGAGCACAGTGTGCGAGTAAAGATTACAACCTACTGTAATCCCCCCCGCGGCTAATCATTCAAAAACTACAAGTCCCACGTTCCACAAGCCGTAATGCGCCAATCACAGTAGGGATTTCTGTGATGATGTCGCCGGTTTCAAGCGAGAGAAAGATGAACAACACTGAAAACAAGACTCGGTCAAAACCTAGTGTATGGCTGGATGGTGTATGAAAGTAGAGGGCTTTTAATTTGAAACGATGGTTACAGGAAGTGGCAACACAAGACTGACCAATTGTGTAACTTCATCACTCAGCCAGTCAGGGACGGACATGTTTAAAAAGCATCACAAAGAGAAGACTAAAAAAGCGACGAGGAGAAAGAGGAATCCAGCGAGGTGGATTCGCAGGATTTAACTAATATGTCTGTTAAAATGCAGTGTTAGTGTTTTCAAAACTGTTTCAATGTTTCAAAAAGGTGTTTCAGTGCTTCAATGTAAAAAAAAAAAAAAACAGAAAAAAACAAACGTTCAAATGTTTTAAAAACCTCTTGCAATATTTAATATATTTTAAGGCCCATGCCTAGTGTCTAGATACTAGTCTTCCACTTTCATAGTCCTCCACTGACTTTCACATCATAACTGCACAAGGGGCACACTGCGCGCGCGCACACACACACACACACACACACACACACACACACACACAAACACACACACACAGTAAAATCAATTGTTTGTAAACTCCTACTTGACCATTTTTTCACTGTGCTCCTAAGAGCTTTTCAGACTTCTCATTGCTATCTGTTAGAGTCTGTTAGAGTCCTTGTAGAGGAAGGTTAAAGCCCAACAACATGTAGCCTGATGTCCACGTGACTCCGATGAGGTAGGAGTCGTCCACTATTCTTAACGTCTGCAAAAGCCCTAACCATTGTGCACGCCACACAACCCGAACCCACTGACTGGATGCTTTAAACTATAATAGCAGAATGACACGCAGTGTTATTTCTGAAGTCCTTGCTCTCCATCTGTACTGTTAAATTGTAAGTGAGGTCGTGTAGTCCCTGTTTTGTGTGTGCAGGTGCATGTGTACACCATCGTGGCAGTTCTATTAGATATGGCCCTGCAGCACCACAAATTCACGAGTGTGTGAGAATTCCTCTTAGAAAATCCGTATATCTTTACGGTTTGCTTTGTTTTACTCTACTCTTGATTATTATTCTATTCTATTCTAATACGGAGAGCTCACAACGTTGACGTGGTTACTTGAGGAGTTTACAAGTTATATTTTCTTGTTATGTTTGTTATGTGCGGCGGCAGAACCCGCTTCAACTGATAAAAGAGCACATGTTCAGAGCGTTACAGCCTCAGAGGAGACGCTTTGGCAGTGCACCACAATACTGCAGCATCCTGACCACAAACACAAGCACACACAAGCAAGCAAATGCACACACACACACACACACACACACACACACACACACACACACACGAATAAATGCCTCCCCGACAAAAACAAAAAACACATACTGGCTCTTATCCATGTTGGTATCAGCAGCATAGTGCCCCCCCCGCCAAAAAAAAAAACCAAACAAAAAAAACCACCCATAAACTAACCCCCCCCCCACAAAAAAACAAACATACTTTGTTGCCAATTTAAAAGTGCAACCACTTCATTTGTACCTGGTGAACATCTGCAAGGGTCCGATTCAAAGTGCTAGCTTGACACAATGCAGCGCCGGCCCAACAGGTTGACAGGCTGTCATGTGCTGCCGTTTGCTCTTCTGTGTTCGTGAGTCCTATTCTGTCAGCGACACGGAGTAATAAGATAAAGCTGCACCTGGGCTCTCTCCCTGGGCTCAGCTGCACGGAGCAGAAACAGAAATACAGGACATACCACACTTTTTAAAAGGACACATTATTCTTCAACGTTCTCTAAAGTGTTGGAGTTTTCCAGTTTTGGGGGGGAAATGTCCCGAGTGCTTTCATTTCACAGTGGAATAAACTATTGGGGAGGGACATGTCAACTGCGACAACTGTCTGTACAGTACTGAAAACGACACAGCAGCCAGCTCCAAAGGATGGCTATGCTTTGAGAAGACAAAAGATTTCTCTTACTTTATAACACAACAGATAGTGTACTGATGCAGCCACTGCTAATGTCTGACATTTGACTGTATGCTCACTGATTTACTTTGCCCCGAAAGGAATTGTTCAGTAAACCCAAAAAAGTATTTTCTTTTATATTTTGTTTTGTTTCCATTAGTTTAAATACTTGGGGTCAACTGTCCAAAGTAACGGGGAGTGCATAAGAGAGGTGAAGAAGAGAGTGCAGGCAGGGTGGAGTGGGTGGAGAAGAGTGTCAGGAGGGATTTGCGACAGAAGGGTACCTGCAAGAGTTAAAGGGAGGGTTTACAAGATGGTTGTGAGACCAGCTATGTTATATGGTTTGGAGACAGTGGCACTGACGAAAAGACAGGAGGTGCGGAGCTCGTAGAGTTGAAGATGCTAAGATTTTCATTGGGAGTGACAAAGAAGGACAGGATTAGGAACGAGTATATTAGAGTATATTGGGGGGGGGGGGCAGCACGGTGGCACAGTGGTTAGTGCAGTCGCCTCACAGCAAGAAGGTCCTGGGTTCGAGCCCCAGGGTAGTCCAACCTTGGTGGGTCATCCCAGGTCGTCCTCGGTGTGGAGTCTGCATGTTCTTCCCGTGTCTGCGTGGGTTTCCTCCGGGGGCTCTGGTTTCGTCCCACAGTCCAAAGACATGTAAGTCAGGTGAACTGACCCATACTAAATTGTCCCTAAGTATGAATGGGTGTGTGTGTGTGTGTGTGTGTGTGCGCAAGTGTGTGTGTCGGCCCTCTGATAGCCTGGCGGCCTGTCCAGGGTGTCCCCCTGCCTGCCGCCCAATGACTGCTGGAATAGGCTCCAGCATCCCCGCGACCCTGAGAACAGGATAAGCGGTTCAGATAATTGATGTATGGACAGATATATTAGAGGGACCGCTCAGGTTTGACGGTTTGGAGACAAAGCAAGAGAGGCAAGATTGAGATGGCTTGGACATGTGTGGAGGAGAGATGCTGGGTATATTGGGAGAAGGATGCTGAATATGGAGCTGCCAGGGAAGAGGAAAAGAGGAAGGCCAAAGAGGAGGTTTATGGATGTGGTGAGGGAAGACATGCAGGTGGCTGGTGTGACAGAGGAATATGCAGAAGACAGGAAGAAATGGAAACGGATGATCCGCTGTGGCGACCCCTAACGGGAGCAGCCGAAAGTAGTAGTAGTTTTATTTTTTTTCCGTGCATCACGAGGGGTGAAGAGCAGTCTGGACTAGCTTGAAAGTTAAGTAAGTTATATTCGACTATACCAGGGGTCTTCAACCTTCTTTCATCTGAGAGCTACTTTGAAAAAAATGAAAGTTGCTGAGAGCTACTCACGTCTTATAGTACTTACATTTATTCATGTAACATCAAAACACCAGCTGAATTAAGCTACTTTTTACATACACATGTATCAAATGTCAGTATCCAAAGCTGACATTTTGGATCAAAAATGTCTTAAATATCACATCAGCAGCATTTCAAATGTATGTTCTGTATCCATGTTTAACATTTCAATGTGTCAAGTTCACATAATATATTAAAACACCTTAAGTTCATATCAAAGTCATAGAAGTCATAGTCATTAATATTTTAATTCTTTTTTTTCTTTTTCTTTTTTTATACATTTTGTTTTGTATTTTTTGTTTTGTTTGTTTTACTTTTTTCCCCCTTAAACTAATTTTCTGTATCCACATGTCAATGTATCACACATCACCTCCATTCACATATCAAAAGCTCATCATCATGTCCTGGTCCACATGTGTGTAGCATTCACTGTTCCCTACAGTTGGTGCGATGACTGCGTTGCATGGAGTTCACAGAGAGGTGTATGCTGGAGCGTATCCACCTAGGCTCACACTTATAGAGTCACTTAAATGTTCTTCTGTCAGGTCTCCCCCGGCACTGAGATTTCAGGATGTTCATATCAGAAAAAGCTGCTTCACAAATGTATGTAGAGCCAAATAATGCAGATACTTTCAAGGCTTCTTGGTGAATGTTCTTGTAGTTTTCTGGGTCTACCAGGCTCCAGAAGTGTTGTGAATATTGTTGAGATTTTAGCTGGACATGATTTTGGAGATTTATAACCTCCATCTCCATCTCCACAGGATTGACACTGAATAGTTCACCCATCTGCTCTGAAATCTCACCTATAGGTCTACCTCCATGAAAGGGTTGGCAGTGAATGCCACACAGGGCTCGAGTTTATAAAGATCATTTAACCTGCCCTCAAACTCCTGCCCAAGCTTGGACAGGAGGTCACAATACTTATGTACATCCAGAACATCAACTGCCCCTGCATGGCTTTCCAACATCTTAACAACTGAGGGCAAGTGCTGCAGTTTTTTTATTTTTCACTTGCCTAAGGTAAAATGACAGTTTTGCTTTAATAGCCTTCACAGCATTCATCATATCACATATGGTTTTGTCTTTTCCTTGTAACTGTAGGTTCAGGTGATTCAGTTTCAGGAATGCAAGGTCAAGATGAGCGGCATGGTGGCGCAGTGGTTAGCGCTGTCGCCTCACAGCGAGAAGGTCCTGGGTTCGAACCCCAGGGTTGTCCAACCTTGGGGGTCATCCCAGGTCGTCCTCTGTGTGGAGTTTGCATGTTCTCCCTGTGTCTGTGGTGGGTTTTCTCCGGGTGCTCCGGTTTCCCCCACCATCAAAAAGACATGCATGTTAGGGTTAATACTCCTGTCTGTGCCCCTGACCGAGGCATGGCAAGACGAACTGGAGTTGGTCCCCAGGTGCTGCACGGCGGCTGCCCACTGCTCCTAGCTACACAGCTAGGATGGGTTAAATGCAGAGTGTAAGTTCCCTATGGGGATCATTAAAATAGATCAAAATCATAAAAAAAAAAAAATCAAAATCAGCCACCCAACATCAGACAATAGAACTGGAATGTTTTGTGCTCTGTTAAAAAGTGCAGCTGTCTCAACTGCATTGTCTTTGCACTGCTGACAGACGTTTGTCTCTTGGCAGCCAAGGTTTTTTTTTGTGTCTGCCAGTTTCTAATGCTAAGCGGTGCTCACTGAGTCTGTATTTCGTCAGTGCATTTCTCTTTTCTTTTTTAAAAAAAATTAGTTAGGTAATCTGCTAATGTATGTTCTCTGTCTAGGGCCAAAGGGTTTTTTTTAGGGAGTTGTTCCTTATCCGATGCGAGGATCTAAGGACAGTATGTTGTGTTGCTGTAAAGCCCCTTGAGGCAAATTTGTAATTTGTGATATTGGGCTCCAGAAATAAAACTGACTTGATGAGTGTCTTCTTCCTTTGATTCCATGAAAGCCTTGATTTCCTTCAGCAAGGAAAATAAAAGTGCTGTAGTATCTTACCCCTGCTCAGCCATCTGACTTCTGTGGGGAGACGGAGGTCCCCATACTCAGCAGACAATTCCTCAAGAAACAGTTTGAAGCTTCTGTGTTGTTTGGCCTTTGCTGGAGTTGTCCCATAACCTATGCACATATAGCCTGCTGATGAATGCTCTGAGGATGCAGCACTGTCACTCCCTGCGTTGGAGAGGTCCATATCAGGTCCTGCTCACTACACCAACGGCAGTAAAAGTGAAGGAGAGAACAAGGTGGCTCCACACATCTCATTGCAAGACGGCACCAGTATAATGAGAATGAAAATGACTTAAAGTTTGTGGTAATAACAGTGCTAATGTATTTGTTAGTACCTACTGGAGGGATAGCGGTACCTACTATGGCAGAGGTAAAGACACCAATGACTTCACTGATAGAAGTTTTGATAGAACCAAAGAAAACCGGTGTTGTCAGTGCAGAAGAATTACATAATCACCGACAACCATTGCCATTAGGTATAAAGGATAACATTTGGTACGAAATGATGATCTACATGGTAAAACCTGCATATCCAGATATTATAGATAATTTAACAGATATAATTTCTGTTTTAAGCCTTTTTTTCCAGTCTGTTTTGCATCCTATGTTTGGGTTTTGCTAATTCTATTCAGAACTAATGTGTTTTTGGATCATGGATGCTCATCTTAAGTGTGAGGTCAGTAATGATGAGGGCTGTCTTCAGCGGTTGTGATAACTCTACAACATAGAGGAGGACTTCGCAGAGATGTAAGTGGAGTTCATGTGCTAGCAACCTCTGACTTCTTACCGTCAGGGGACCAACTTTTGGATGAGCCATAATAATGCTCACATTAGTTGAAGAAGACGTGAAAAGAGTCCAACTACTATTGTTATGTTTTGGTACTTGTATTAGCATGTGTACTTACGTTCATACTCTTTATAGTTAAATGTTATGTTTGGAGTTATAATCACATCTACTTCATTTATTGCATTGTCATTTGATCATTAAGCTTACAGGAGATTATGTTGTGTTTAGTTGAGTTTGGGCATTCACACAGGATTTTTCCCCCAAAACATCAGCTCTGGGTTTTTCCGTACTGTGTTTGCTTTGATAATGTAGATTACACTTGGGTCTTTAACTCGTCCCTTGTCAAGCATGGGATGAGATGTTTGGCCTTTGTGGACATGGGGTAATTATGACTTCTGCCTGGCGGGTTAGTTCATATGAAGTGTGGAGATGGTAATCAGATTTCAGTTGGCTCACAACTGACAGACAGCGCTCATAATTATTCTGTGTGAGGTAAGAGGTTCTCCAGCATGAATAAATGATAAAAAGGGGGGAATGTGAAGGAAAATTGGCATGGAGCTTTAGGAGTTATTTATTCATTGTCTTTGACTCCCTATACCATGTTGGTCAAATCTGCTTTAAAGAGGGGTCTTGTAAATCCTCCAGAGAAGAATAGGGAATTTCCAAGATGTGGGTATGGAAAGCTGTTTCTGTTCTGCTCAACTCTTACAAGGTCCTGTTACTATGGTACCAGAAGCTGTCATGAGATAAATCATACGGTGGAGCTCTCTCCGGGAGCTCCGGGTCTCGACCTATGTTTTGCTTAACTCACAGTGCCTTGTAATTCTATATGGCCCCTTAGATGGAGATGACCAGATGTTTAACCAACCTACACCGTGTAGTGTAGGTTGTATAAACCTACACTACTGTGTATTGTGTACACAGATACACAGTGTTGGGCAGTAACATCGCTACAAGTAGTGGCGTTACAAGTTTAACTACATTTCTCAGTAGCGTGGTGGTAGCATTGCTGTTTTATTATTATTTCTGAAGCTCACACACAGCGGAGTTTTCTGTTGCAGTCTGAAAAAACTGCTAAGGATCAGGAAGTGATGCCACCGCCACACACGGACCTGTATGTGTAGCTGACACAAGCACAGGCTTGCACAGGTATTGCACAGGTCTTATCCAGTTAATTCTGTTATTGTTATTGTAAAATACATGGCCAATTGTGTCTGAAGAGACACCCAACCAAGCCGGCGGTAACACGGGGATTCGATCAGGCGATCCCCATGTTGGTAGGCAATGGAATAGACCGCCACGCTACCTGGATGCCCCCGTGTAATTATTTCTGAGTCCAGAGTGTTTGCAGGTAAATTTCCAAAACAATCTTCACCTACTCACCCGGTCTTTCCTTACTTTTCCTCCCTATAGCCTATGCTTAAGCCACCTTATTAAGAAGATCATCCGATTATAAAAAAAATATTTTCATACTAGTCATCAGGATGAAACTGCTGAATAGACCAGTGAATTAAAAAAAATATGGCAGTCAGCCCAGCGGACATGAGCAGATATTGATCTGTGATGGTGGCAAATCACCATGGATTATGGCGGCGAGAAATTTGGTCGCTAAAAAAGATACTTCGCCCATCTTGCAGTACTTTAGGTTTTGGCCTGATGAAAGAGAAGTAAGAGACACTTGTGAAGTGCTGTGCAGGATTTGTGCTAATGTAATCCATGTCAAAGATGGACAGATGATGAATCTTCACAACCATTTGCATGTAGCCTACACCATCCCATATAGAACATGCTACATTGCCATTGCATGCAACTGGCCCTGCGTAGCAAAACAGTTAAGTACCTACTGTCAATCTCCGCTCGGTGTAGTTCAGTGTGGCATGCAGATTTGATCCGGGCTGGCCATACCAAATTGGTGTGTGTATGTGTGTGTGGGGGGGCAGGGTGGGCCCCCAGTGTTGGTGTGGACTGGGGGGGCATTTTAAATCACGATGTTACCATCAGTGGTCGATGACTGTCAGCTGATGCCATCGGCGATGCCACAGACATTAACACCAATTCCAATATGATACGAGACAACACGCAAACTTGACTATTTGACAGGGTACCGTTTAACGCGTCTTTGCTCTCAA
This sequence comes from Lampris incognitus, assembly GCF_029633865.1. Taxonomy (NCBI): domain Eukaryota; kingdom Metazoa; phylum Chordata; class Actinopteri; order Lampriformes; family Lampridae; genus Lampris; species Lampris incognitus. Next base: position 49,871,217 of record NC_079214.1, on the reverse strand, counting down.
CAGCATTTTTCTCTCTCCTGCACATTCTATGAACACAGCAGGAGACCTTAAATAGTTGTGATGATGGATCAATTAGCCTAGGCAATCAGTTTGTTCTTTCAGGTTGAATGAGGTTAACTGAAATCTCCGTCACCATGTTGTTTTCCATGCGTAATGGAAATCGACTGTTGGGAGACATTGATACATGTGCATATATTTTGTTTTGTGATGAAAAAGGTTTAGGACAGTAGTCATTAGGAAAATTATTCAGGAAACAGGCCAACAAATTAGCTTACGTGCCCAGGTGAAAGAAAAACCACCTTGTGCCCAACGAAATTGTCCCCTACATCTACGTTAGTGCTACCGCCGACCTTGCGCCGTCCAGAAACTAGCGCCCCTCATGTCCATCCATCCATCCATTATCCAAACCGCTTATACTGCTCAGGGTCGCGGGGATGCTGGAGCCTATCCCAGCAGTCACTGGGCGTCAGGTGGGTAGAAACCCTGGACAGGCCTCCGGTCCGTTACAGGGCCCACACCCACACATACCTAGGGACAATTTAGTGTGGACGATTCACCTGACCTACATGTCTTTGGACAGTGGGAGGAAACCGGAGCACCCGGAGGAAACCCACGCAGACACATGGTGAACATGCAAACTCCACGCAGAGGACGACCCCCAAGGTTGGACTACCCCGGGGGTTGAACCCAGGAACTTCATGCTGTGAGGCGTCCGTGCTAACCATTGTGCCACCGTGCCGCGCCTAATGTCATATGTTGTTATTATCATTTAGGAAAGTGAAGTTATGTAACTGTGAACCAATGTGACTGCAATAAAGCCAAACTACAAGATAAATAATTCATGATAGAGAGAGACTGACACAAACACACACACAGAAATAGTTTTGCTATAGCCGACCACAAAGTGTGTACATGACATTTAATAAAAACCGGCTCCAGATATTACAGTGGTGTAACGTGGTTCAAGGACATTCAAGAATACAAAATGAATCGCTTCTACAACGGTGAGGTTTATAAGGTTGTAGATACCTGCAGTCAGCTGAGAACAGACAAAGTCACGAGTGATGAAACCTTTTCCCACTAAACCTTGTGTCCAGATTAACTGATTCAGCTTGTCTGGGTATTGCGTCTGCCTCACACATGCAAGAATGTACACAAATATACATCAAATTCATGCCTACATCTGAACCTTATGGTGTGCTGCTCTGGAGTGCTGCTTGCAAGGGAGATGAACAGATTTAAAGCAAATGTCACATCTACTCCCTCTGATTTCTTACTTCCTTTGTAAAGGACTTATTCTGTAGTGAATGCTCAATGAGTTAATGTCACTTCTCTTGGCTATGAAACAAGTATGAGCCACGGCAGACACCACAGAGAGGCTTTACAAGCCTCATGTTGGTCCTGTTGTTAAAACAGTGCAGGGAAAATGAAATAATCAGTCAGCTGAGCAGACACCTATGAAAAGTTTGATTCCAAAATGAGAGATTCTGCCATCGAAACGTTTTCCCCCTTTTTCTCCCCAATGGTATCCAGCCAAATACCCCACTCTCCCGAGCCGTCCCGGTCGCTGTTCTAGACTACTACATGCCTCCTCCAATACAAGTGGAGTCGCCAGCCGCTTCTTTTCACCTGACAGTGAGGAGTTTTGCTAAGGGGATGTAGCACATGGGAGGGTCACGCTATTCTCCCCAAATCCCCCTCCCCCCTGAACAGGTGCCCTGACTGACCAGAGGAGGCAGCTAGTGCAGCACCCAGGGCACATACCCACATCCGCCTTCTCACCCACAGACACAGCCAATTGTGTCTGTAGGGATGCCCAACCAAGCCGGAGACAACACGGGGATTCGAACCAGCAATCCCCATGTTGGTAGGCAACGGAATAGACCGCCATGCCACCCTGACACCCTCTGCCTTCGATATTTGAAACTTTTTTAACAATTAAAACACTTCTTTTTTTTTTATCCGCACATATGTTCGGAGGAGAGAATAAGGGAATCTCCCCTCTCCTTGAAAGGCAAGGCACTTTCAAAGATGGGCAGTATTTTAATCTAACGTATTTGAAATACATATTTCAATTACTTTTGAGTATTTTGTAATTCATATTTGGTCAGTCTGGGAAAAATATGACATTTGTAATATGTAATTTCTGGGAGCAGTATATGAAAATACTTACTAATATTAAGAAATTCTTTTCAGCAGAGATCAGATCTGAAATCAAAGTGGGATGATGGTTTTTCTAGCTATAGGCTGTTCATCTGAGTCACAGTGATGATGAGAATGATACCAAGATGGTTAGCTGCAAAATCATGCATGATGACGTTATGTGGATGCTGTGTGCGTGGTGTGGATGCTGATGTGGGCTGCATTCAGGCTTGATAGTTCCTTCATCCCACTGATACTGGCAGAAATTCCAACAATGTAAGGTATTAACTGTTGTGACTAAAGATGCATTGAAGAATAATATTTTTTTCAGCTAATTTGTGAGTAACAAGATCCTTTGAAGCCATTTTGTGCTTGTGTGTGTTGTATCCACAGACATACACCTCCATCTCTTTATCTATGCCCATGATGCTCAACCCCTTCCGTCTTTGTAAGGGTAAATACCTCTCCCATTGTCATTTTTAAGGCTAGTCTTTTCAACAGTATACCAAGGAGGATAACAGGACAAGTTGTAGAAAGAGAGGTTGACGTATAACTGTCTGGATTCAAACCAGTCAATTACCTCACTCTTCCGAGCTCCACCCTGCTCCACCACCTCTGCCGATCCAGGGAGAGCTGGAGACTATCACGTTTCCTCTGATACATGTGGAGTCGCCAGCCGTGTCTTTTCACCAGACAGTGAGGAGTTTCACCAGGGGGATGCAGCGCGTGGGAGGATCACACTGTTACCCCCAGTCCCCCCCAAACAGGCACCCTGACCAACCAGAGGAGGCGTTAGTGCACCGACCAGGACACATACCCACATCCAGCTTCCCATCTGCAGACACGGCCGATTGTGTCTGTAGAGACACCTGACCAAGCCGGAGGTAACATGGGGATTCAAACCGGCGATCCCCATGTTGGTAGGCAATGGAAGAGACCACTGTGCAACATGGACACCCCTCAAGAGTGGGTGTTTTGTAAAAGATAAAACGTTTAACTTAAGCTAAATTCCTTCAGTTATTTTTTTTCTATTAAAACTGCAATCCATGGCTATTCTCATTATTCTATTCATTTGAAATGTGAAGATTCTGCTGGACAATCAATACTAGAGTAGAACAATGTTCCAGTATAGCTCGTTGTAGGCGGCAGAGAGAAACAGACCTGTTGTAACCGATGTGCTCAGATTACAAACAAGGTGTAGCAGCTGATGTCGCCTGTGTGCACCCCTGGCAAAATGGCATCGTCATGCAAAAGCTAACACAGACAGTCCGATGTAATTAGACTGTAATAAAGTAATAATTAACGTAATAAAGTCTAATTACAGACTTCATCAAACTATATCATAACACTCTCCTACAGTAATACTGATTGTCTGTCCAACAGAGGCATCACCACATCAGCGCCGTGTGTAAATCTTTTTTCCTGCAGCAGTTGTTTCCAACACGTATGTGTTTGTCGCAATACCAGTTGACAGGACCTGCCTATAAAAAGTCAATAGCGTTATACGGAGACTGGAGAGTGTCTCATACCGTGGTAAGGATGCAGGTTGGTATTATGTAACCTGATTCCATGATCCAGATTGATAAAATGGCGATTTATTAAGAGAGAAAAGTCGTGGATTTCAGCTTTAAGTGCTGCATTGAGAAAAGAAATCATCTTTGGCAGCCAGTGAGTAATTACAATCAGTACAGTAAAGTCACCGGCATTCTGTGTAAGGCGTGCACTGTAGTCTAGTGAACAATCACTCCAGTATGAGGATGCAACTGAGGGATGAACTCATCCATTTACTTCCTATTTGTTTTATTACTGTGCCCTGATGGCTGTGTCTTGGCAAATGTGGTGGAGGAGCAGCCAGGATGTGCAGCATTGCTACTAAGAAAGTCCATATGATCAAACTAGATACCTTGTATTATACTTGCCCGAGATTATCATCCCTGTAGACTGTAGAAATTGTTATAAGCAGCTATCCTCTAGCTACATATCTGCTAAGACCGGCTGCTGCTCTGCACATGTTTTTCATTACATACCATCTTTGGGGAATTTTTTGGTTAAGCCTGGATAGGAGAGAAGGTATTTTTTGTTCCAGGAAAAAAAAAATACTTTAAGCTCAATACAAGCGGCAACATACCAAATAGGGTATGAATAGACTGTTATAGTTCATCATCCTTCCACCATATCTCAAGACCTCCTGAAAAGGATTGTAGGGTAGATTGAAGTGAAAATGTTACACAATCTGTCCTGAACTGCGTTGAGGAAATAAAACCATAAACAGAATCAAATGTATAGATTATAGCTGTTTTTTCCCCTCAGTTTTTAATTTTACTGACATTATGTTTGTATTATTGTGTTTGGTCTGGCCACTACTGAAACCATTTCCTGCCCCGATGAGAATTGGCTTTAACAACACATCATTTTCTGGTCCTGATTATTGGTCAGCTCAAAGTTCTGGGTTATGTTATAAATCTTCTCTTTGCAATAGAAAATGAGAGCATGTTATTTCAATTATATCGACCAAATTTTGGGCACAGACAATAGGCTTATCCACAGAATACTTCACAGTCATACATGCTAATGTCCTATCAAAGCACAAACACAAGCATGATAAAACATACAATTCACACAAGGGCACAATATAAAGAAGCATACAGGAACAAACACAAGTACCCTTACACACACACACACACACACACACACACACACACACACACACACACACAGGCATACAAGAAAGCACCGGAATGTTATTAAATAATTAGCGTAACGAATGTTTGTGCCCTGAAGTTCAAGCACGTACACACACAAAATGCTTAAGTTCATAAACACAACCACAAACACACATATACAGACATCCAGTGCCTTGCCGTGGGTGAACAGTATCTTGGGTTCACTTCAACTAGCATTGCGTTCCATCAGCAGTTCTATGTCTTCTCACTTATATCAGCAGATCTGTCTTCTCTAAGAGACCATTGTTTTTATGTCCCGTCACAACCGGGACAGCGGGTGCAATCTCATGATCTCTGAATATAATGTGATATTTCATTGATCCCTGATGGGAAATTCCCTCTTTATGCTGGCCACAAGCCTCTACAGGCAACAAAGTCCAGGGTCATGTTCAGATCATCGCCTGTGTAGCTGATAGGGGATTAAAGTGCTTCGCCCAAAGACACTTCAGTATAAGTGGTTAAATTTAGATTTACAAAATTTAAACGATAAAAACAGTTGATGAAAATGTAACTGAATTGATACATTTGCTCTTATAATCTAACTGATTCCATAAAGGTGTGGGTTATTTGATAAATAACACTTGATTTGATAAAGCAAACTAAGGCCTTGTGCAGCCTGCAGGCAAATCGGATTTGTTTCTCAAATCAGACAGTCCGCACTGTTATTTGCAAGTGGTCAGATCAGATTTGTATGTCCAGACATCACCAACCTGCATGGGTTGCTTTGGTTATGACGTAGCTGTGAGTAACTACATATGTTGGTGACACGGTTTACGTACCAGTGCAGAAGCATGGGAAATGGAGATCCATCATCTTACCTCCAAACAATAGCGCTATGTATATAGTATATCTCAACGGTAGGGAAAGTGCTCAACAAATAAGGAGCAGAATAATCCTGGATTTTATATATGTGTGTGTGTGTGTGTGTGTGTGTGTGTGTGTGTGTGTGTGTGTGTGTGTGTTGACACTGATTTTCTCAACTGACCACGTTTGAAAGCATGCAGCAAGTATAGAGCAGTGAAACGTTTAGGCTGTGGTTGACTGACTTGAATTTGCCATTTTAAGACTATGATAAAAAGGAACTGTGGTCATCTGATAAATGTGTGATGCAGGAAACAAAATGTCTTGTAGGGTACAGACTGCAGTGGGCTCTGTGAGTTTAGTAAAGCTACAACAGCGAGAGCGAGGATAAAACCCAGACCCACTAAGTCTGAGCAATGGTTCTAGCACCCTGCAAAGTAAATCTTCATGAAAAAAAAACTACCCAGCAGCTGTCTACATTGAAAACACAAATTCAGGAGGTTGTGAATGATGTGGGAGTTTAAAAAAAAACTCAGGTTACTGCTTCCTTGAAGGGACAATTGCTTTGAGAAAATTCCTAATTAATGCCCTTCACAGATCCCTATGTTGAGATTGCAACACCGTTTTCTGTATCTCATTTCTGAAGCGGGTGAGCCAGCGTGTTCAAATTAGGAACTGCTCTTGCAAAACTGGCCAGTTTTGACATTATTTCCATTGAGATTAGCTTATTCTCAAAAGCACAGACAGCTTTGCTGCTCAGTTTGACCCCTCAAGAATGAGTTGCTATAACTATTTAAACTTTTGACTAAAGAGCTTTGCGCTTCAAATGGATTTTCACTTAGCCCATAGCATACGCACCATGCATGCATTTAACAGAGTTACCAGGTAGAGAGATGGTGACCACACGGATCACACAGGTTAACTCCTTCTCAATGCTACCTGGCAATGAAGTTGTACTGGATTCCACCTGCTGACCTATTGTAGTACCTAGTGCTCTTTCTGTCATGCAGGTGCATTTTTTTTGTATTCGCTGCAGAAGACCAGCTGCAATATGGTAGTGTAGGAGGAAGTGGAGATGAAGGGAGGCACCGAGTCCACCCTAAACGAAAGTGCTTGACACAGTATGGCTTTAGACTGAGTGGTGATAAACCTGCCTCCAGCACAGCATGTGACCTCAGGGACAGGCAGCATGAGACTGCAACCTGCCTCAGGGTGAAGTGTCAGCTGTTGTGCTGCTCAATACAACACGCGCACACACACGCACACGCACACACGCACACACACCGTTAATAACAACAACTAAAGCAATAATAATAAAAGTAACAATGACTTTTCTCAGCCTAGCTTTTATTTAACACACTGCACTGCTCTATCATGGATACATTTGTAGCATCCTCTGTCTGTGGCTTTGACCCTTTGAAGTGGAACTTACAAACTTTAATGTTCGTGATGCAAAAACAGAAGTGGACTTTGAACTTCAGTTCAGCTTACTTTACTACTGCATTCAATGTCATGCAGGTCCCTTTGGATAGGAGCATCTAAACGCACTCTGTCATAACAAAAAGGCCTACCTAATACTTAACAAAACCTGGACATGAACCCTACTGTGTGCATGTACTATGAGTCCCCTTCCACAGGTTGGCTGAGCACAGCAAGCAGGCACCTCTCCTTACAATAGACCCTGCAAGACTCCTATGTTATATGCATGCAGCACCACTAATTTCACAATTTGGCATTGGGTTTGACTGGATTTGTTTGATATGGTATGGTGGTTGTGGTGGTGGGTTTCAAGGCAGCACATCTCTTATAAACTTGCTAACACTGATACTCCCTGTTATTACAGCTAGTGAGACTATCTCTCTTGATACTTTGACTAAGCTCATGTCAGCTTCTAAACCAACTACTTGCCTACTTGATCCTTTACCAGCAAAACTTTTTAAACACCTCTGGCCTTTCCTGGGACCTATAATACTAGACATTGTTGATTTGTCACTTGCTACTTGCACTGTTCCCAGCAGTTTTAAGACGGCTGCGGTTAAACCTCTACTTAAAAAAAAAAAAAAAAGCTCTTCAATCCAGGGTCTCTTAATAAGTATCGACCAGTCTCTAATCTTTCATTCTTTTCTAAAGTACTAGAGAGAGTTGTGTATCAACAACTTTCGACCCATATAGAAGAAAACTATCTATGAACGTTTTCAATCGGCCTTCAGGGCCTGTCACTGAAACTGCTCTGGCCAGAATGGTGAACAATCTTCTACTAGCTATGGACTCTGATTCCACCTCTGTGCTTCTACTACTGGACCTCAATGCAGCCTTTGACACCATTGAACAGACAGAATAAATTGTAAATTTGGTGTCTCCAGATTAGCTCTCTCTTAGTTTAAGTCCTACTTATCTGGAAGAACACATTATATCTACTATAATAATACATCAACATTCTCTGACGTTAAATATGGCGTACCTTAGGGTTCAGTTCTTGGCCCTCTACTTTTCTCTCTTTATATTTCACCTCAAATTATACGCAGTCATGGAATACATTTCCATTGCTATGCTGATGATAATCGGCTGTATGTGCCTATAAGGACTGATGATAGTACTCAAATGACTATATTAGAGGCCTGCTTGGCTGCTGTGAAAAATTGGATGTCAATCGATTTTCTGCTTTTAAATTCACATAAAACTAACATGCTGGTCATTGGCCCTGTTAGACACAGACCCGCAATTTGATCAAGTAACAATAATAATTGACAACTCTGTGATTACACTAAGTGTGGCAGCCAAAAATATTGGTGTTACGTTTGATCCCAGCCTTTCCTTTGATAAGCAATTCAAGTCAAGTCACTTATGTAGCATAGCTAAAATTCAGCCTTTCCTGTCCATGGCTGATGCAGAGACTCTAATACATGGATTTGTTTCATCTAGACTAGATTATTGTAATGTTCTGTTTTCAGGTCTGCCACATTCTAGTACTAAAAGTCTTCAGATGGTTCAGAATGCTGCGGCTAGAATCCTAATCTAAGCTAGAATCTTTTTGCTTTAGCCTACAATTAGTTGCCTTTAAGTTGAGTGTTTCACAACCTGTACTGTATAGCGGGTCGGTTTCTGTCTAAATTAATTTACCAAGTGTTGTTCTGCCAACGAGATTACAGCATATAGATTATTGATTATTGCAAAATGCTCTCTTCTCTCACATGTCTGTCCTTTCTCTATATGATGTCTTCTCCTTTCTCTTCTCCTGTGTATGTGAATGGTATGATGTAGTCTCCCTTGTGTGCATGTGCAGTCTGTCCACCTCCCAGGTCTCCATGGTGATGATGGTCGCCACCTGGACCCTGCTTGGCATCCCCCTCATCACATTTTATTTTTATATATCTTATGAATCCATATTATTTTGTTATCCTGTTTCAATGTTATATCCTTCTCTCACTCAGACATGTGACTGATGTGTTTTTTGTTTTTTGGCTACATGGTTTCTTCCTATTTTTTCTTTCTGTTAACAGGGTTTTTTAGGGAGCTGTTCCTTATCTGATACAAGGGTCTAAAGACAGGATGTTGCATTGCTGTAAAGCCACCTGAGGCAAATTTGTGACATTGGGCTATACAAATAAAATTGACTTGACCAACCGTGAATAAGGAAGAGCAAGAGAAGGGACAGAAAAAAGTTTGTCAGAGATGGGATCACTGGAGAAAAAGTTAAGAAAGGGTGATAGAAGAGAGAGGTAGAGACAGAAGTGGTAAGGTAGAAGGAGAAAGAGAGGAAAAGAGAAGGTCGCCTTTAAAGCTAGTCTCTCTCTGAATGAAGCTATTCTGCTGTGGTCTGGGAACCTAGCACAGCCGAGCTCTAATCCTCAGCAAATAAAGATAAGCAAGATGAATCATCATATAAACATATCCCATTATTCACATGGGGAACAGTGACCCCCCCCCAACTGTTCTGTGTGACTAAGAGTGAATGTGAATATGAGTGTGAGCATGTGTGTGTTTGTGTCTTATCTACCCATTTTTGTATGCTGTGTAGGTGTGTGTGTGTCCTGCTTTCTGATGTTTGCCGAGTCCAAAGACTATTATAGCCAGCTGACCAATTTTAGCCTTCTACTTTTACTCGTTTCCTGACCTTGTTAATGGTACTGAGAAGTGACTGGCACTTTCCAGTGTAGTTCAGTGAAAAGACAATTTCAGGTCAAAAATTTTTTTGACCCTTAGTGGCTCAGTTGCCTGTGTAGCTCAGGTCAAAATGTTTACCTCCTGATCGGGAATTGTCTTCCAGGTGCCTGTTGCACCAGTTAGTATGTGTAAGTCCAGACTAAATCTAGTTCTCATTAAAGTGTTTAGTAAATTAACATTTACACCACACTAAATACAAACAGGTTGTACAACTCCTACTAGTTACTACTAAAAACTTAGTTGTTACTAAATTCTTACACAGAAATTAGAATCAGAAATCAGAAACAATTTATTGTCATCTCAGTCATGTACTTTCGTACACGAAAGAGACGAAATTTCATTTCTCCCAGCCCACTGCAGTGCAACACAAAAGACAAAAAACACATAGCCAAAAGAAAACTACACCACCAAAGACATACAAAAATGGAGAGAACAAAGCAAAAAAAAAAAAACAAAAAAAAAACACACAAACAGTTAACAAAACAGTCCATTCAGTAAATTTGCAACACAGTCCACAAATGTCATTGTCCAGAGAACGAATGCCAGCCAGGGTGACTGTTGGAACCACCGGTCTGCATGGGCTAGCACTTAGCCTAGCCTGCCCCACTTCCACATCCAGTCAGACCGCCCTCGGCGTTTCCTCTTCGGGCGCAGCTCCAGATGGGGACCGTAGCCCTTGGGCCCACCGGACGCAGCAGACCAGGCTCCCTCAGCCGATCCAATGCCAGCTCTCCCAGCCAGACACCTCCCCCGTACTCCACACACTACGACACAAACGCAGACGCAGAGAAAACACTGCACAGTTGATGCCAGGTGAAACCGCCGCCAGACTGCCCTCGGTGTTATCGGAACCGCTGGTCTGCGTGGGCTAGCAGTTAGCTTAGCCTGCCCTGCATCCATGTCCTGTCAGACTGCCTTCGATGTTTCCTCTTCGGGTGCAGCTCCAGGCAGGGCCGTGGTCCCTCGGCCCACAGGACACAGCAGACCAAGCTCTCCCAGCCGATCTAACACCAGCTCTCCCAGCCATCAAACGAAATCGACGATCACAGACATAAATCGTCACACGATGACACAAACTCAGACGCAGACATGGATAAGGACACTGCATAGTCGCAACTGGGGGAGGCCACCACAAACATTGAGTTCGCGCCACCATTTTCCTACATATCAACTACGAGGAGTAGTCGCAAATGAGAACTTTAACATTTTATCATGACAGCACCATTAGAACAAATTTAAACCACAACAATCATAACAATGACCAACTTAGATGATTTGGAGCTACTATTATTGGAAAATGGGGAAAACATTCATCATCAGCGCTTTTTACATGATAGGCTGCACCCCCTTGATTTATGAGGATATTAACAATTTTTGTCCAACATCAGCTCATGAGGCAAGGTGTGCAGTTCCATATTCACAGGGGTAAAAGGTTTTTGATTGGCTGGCTGCTGTGATGTTTGCCTGGTAACAAATTTACATTTGTAAATTTACAAATTTACACGTAAGACTTTACTAGCCTCCACATTCTCACATTTAACTGGTGCAACACAAATAAGTAAATCACTAGTTTACAACTTACTAGTTAATGCTAAGACCTTAGTAAGGACTTTACACACAAACCTACTAACAAATGTACAAATGACTGGTGCAACCCTGTCCAGGTAAATTGTCGTCCTAGTTGACTTTGTTGTGTTCAATAACGTCACCTTGCTTATAGGGGATTTTATCATGGTCTTGGAGAATACAGGTTTCTGATTGACTGGAGGGTGTGCGATCAAACGGTATAATGCACACATAGTTTGGCTAAAGTTTAATCGCTGTTCCAAATTCATGCGCTGGCCACACGTTTTCTGTGTAACCATTGCAACACGGTGATTCAGTAGCAAGCACAGTGAACATCCAGTGTTGTGGCTTCGAGTCGGGCAATTCTTTGCCTCAATGATCCCTTATTTACCGTCACTATGAAGCTTTCTATCTCCTCCTTTGATATTCTCCACACCTCTCTCTCTCTCGCCCTCTCGTTCTCTACCTCCACACTCAAGTGCCAAATTGACATCAACCAGATGAGGGGCTCCGTGTCTTTTGATATGATTGGCAGCCCACCAGAGGACACAGAGACCATTCAATGACCTTCCCAAGCTATCGCATACAGCAGTCATTCTCAGAGACCGGGTTGCAATCCACAGGTGTTACCAAACAAATTTTACAAAATTTCTTACGTCGTCTTTCTATTAAGATTTATATCTGCAGTACACATTTGAGCCAAATGAGGGAGCTTGTTTTTTGTTTTTTTATTTTGAGATACTTTATTGATCCCCATGGGGAAATTACACTCTGCATTAAGCCATCCTAGCTGTGTAGCTAGGAGTAGTGGGCAGCCACCGTGAAGCACCCGGGGACCAACTCCAGTTCTCTCGTCATGCCTTGGTCAAGGGCACAGACAGGAGTATTAACCCTAACATTCATGTCTTTTTTGATGGTGGGGGACACCGGAACACCCGGAGAAAACCCACCACAGACACAGGGTGAACATGCAAACTCCACACATAGGACGACCTGGGATGACCCCCAAGGTTGGGCAACCCCAGGGTTCAAACCCAGGACCTTCTTGCTGTGAGGCAACAGCACTAACCACTGTGCCGCCATAACACAGAACACAGAAATAGACAGAGTGCTGCACCTGATACGCATTTCACCCTCCTCTTGTACACCAGACTGGAATGCAGTACTAAAAAGCAAGCAAGCCCACTTATCGCATTAGCAAGGTGAAGTAAAATTAATATGCACCACTGGATATTTGGAGTAGGCCTAAAAGATAATATTCAGGGCAAGTAAATAGCACATAATGGGCCTAATGAGATTTGACGAATTGATTGTTGACTGTTCAAATTGATTAATTATCTGATAATGATAGCTGCACTTAAACAAGCCTACTTGTTCTTCTGATAATGGGCAAGAGCATTTCAAAAAACCTCCAACAAGAAGCATGTTTTTAGTAGTACCGAATGTTGGTATTGTTCTGATAATTGTAATTGTAACATTGAATCTAACATGAAAGGCTAGTGTACATTCTGTTTGTGTTATTGATGAGAGGAAACAAACGAGAGCCTGCTAATGCTGCCTAAGTGCACTTATTTTGTCTTATTCATAAAGTATTTAAAATGTGTATATGTTTTCAATAATATGTTTATAGAACAAAGCTGTGATTTATCAAATGTATATGAAAAATGAAAGAATGAAATATATATTTCTTCAAAATGGCTGGTTCAAGATAATATATTCAAGATAATATCATACTCATATTCATATCATATTTATGTATCATTCAATATAATATAATGATATTCAAGTGGTGTGGAAATGGCAGTAAAAATGGTCAGGAAGGTTCATTTAAGCACAAATTCGCTCTTCTCAAGATTTATAGATGAGGTCTATTGTGAATTGGGTCGCAATGGTTTGTCATTTTTAAAAGGTGGGTCTCAAGAAAAAAAGTTTGGGAAACACTGATACAAGAAACTCACCAGGAACCACCCAGCTTTTGATATGGGTACCGGATTCACAGCAAGACATGGGACCACCTGACAACCTTTTCAGGTTATCATCAACGTTGATTATAGGAAGAACATTTAATCTCATCTCCATGACAAAACTGAAACTCTCACCTCCACATTACGATGGAGACAGGACAACGACTTGAGTTGAGCTATTTAAACACCTCAGGCCCTCTCCCTCTCTCTGTCCCTGTTTCACACTTTTCAAAACTGAGTTTCCATACTTTGAACCCCCCCCCACACACACACACACACGCACACACACACACAACCCCCCCCCCCTTACACTGTGCCAAATGCTAATAACTTCTCTTTAGTCATAAATTGTAACTCTCCTTGTCTCTGCAGGTGTCTGAATTGATGTGAATCAACTGTTAAACCATTTAGCCATCCAGCCAATATTACTCAACAGACAATTTCATGAACAAAGATCTAACTCACACAACTGTACCACCCGAATCGATTGAAATATTAATTTAAGGTTTTAGGCGCATTCCTGCCATTTTGTGACCATAGGTACTTAAGTCTTTCTGGTCAAACTACATATTCTGTTAACTGTATTTTTAAAAAAAAATTATTATCATCTTTTTTATTGATGTTATTCTGGAGTCATC